>NC_053408.1:0-4712 GCF_016859285.1 Xiphias gladius | reverse complement strand
CCTGGGTTTTGGACTGTTGCTCGACAAAACAACATCTGATGTCGTCAACTTGTGGGAATAATGGGAATTTTTTTTCTTGGCCCACTTTGGGCCCCTTAATACCAACTGATCGTGGTTTGAATGCCACAGCCTATCTGAGTATTGTTGCTGACCATGTGCATCCCTTTATGGCCACGGTTTACCATCATCTAATGGCTACCTCCAACATGATATTGCTCTATGTCACAAAGCAAAAGTCGTCTCAAACTGGTTACATCATCATGACAACGAGTTCAGTGGACGTCAGTGGCCTCCCCAGTCGCCAGATCTGGATCCAGTGGAACACCTTTGGGATGTGGTAGAACAAGAGACTGGCAGCAAAAATCTGCAGAAAAGGTGTGATGCAATCATGTCAACATGGACGAGAGTCTCAAAGGACTGTTTCCAACATCTTGTGGAATCCAGGCCACGAAGAACTGAGGCTGTTTTGAAAGCAAAGGGAGGCCCTTCCCACTATCAGTACGGTGTTCCTAATAAAGTGCTCAGTGAGTGTACATATGACCTTTATCACCTTAAAATACACTTTTAATAATAATAATAATAATAATGATGATTATTATTATCATTGTTGTTATTGTACCTGACTCCAACGAGCTCTGTGCGTTCTGGAGAAGATGATAGAGATCCGTTTGAGCTGGCAGACGAGCGACCGACCCGTTCTGAAGAACACTTCTCAGGAAGCGACTCTGGTCCCTCTGGCCGTCATCTTTTAACCGTCAGTTAATTATCAGCTAGTAACTCAATTACCGTGGAAACCGTCCGACAAACGCAAACCTGCTGAGCGCATTAAACAGCTCTAACATTCATAGAGGACGACTTCAATGGCGTCTGTATAGCGCTGTGTGTCCAGAACAGGCTCTGGAGTGAAACATAACAGATTTTACCTTTTTAAACAAATTTTTAAAAAATCCTTAAAAACAAAAAAACTACACAATAATGAGATCTAGTTTGTTATAAAATGAGAATATGATTTTAATTTTATAAAATGTACAAGGAAAGCTTTAAAATGTGCAACCAAAATACATTTGCAGTAATTTCGCTGTATGTTTCTACCTAACTTGTTTTTAATACGCACCGAAAAGCCCGGGTCAGAGGAGCATGGAAGAAAATGAGGCTAGGTAACAGAGGCGGTAAGTTGAATTTTTAAGTGTGGGTTTTTTTTGTTTTTTTTCTAAATTAAACTTAATTTATTTATATATATGGCTTTCATGCGCCTCCACGCTGAGTTTTGTGTATCGTTTGTGTCTGTATGGTAAAAGAAACAACGGTTTTCTGCATCACTTTCTCTCCTTTCTCTAAATATCCAGGTCACCCAAGACCTTTGCAACTTTTGCATGTGTTAGGCTGATATTCCTTCAGATTTTCACGCCTGCTGCGGTTTCAATGTCCTAACCCGTAACTAATGTGGAGGAGCTTGCTGCTGAAGGGCACCGCCTGTCTCCTGCAGGTGGCAGACCCAAAGTTTCTCCTCCAAAGACATTTTTCGTCCTTGTGTTTGAGACCTGTCACTCACAGGCTCATTCACAGGCCTCCTGAGGCTCCATGTGTCCCAAGGCGTCGGGGCACAGGCTACTTCGTGGCACACACTGTGATCAGGACCTATAAAAAAGACGCTAAGTCTACTGTGGAGTTCCCTTTGAGCCCCATCACGGTGACAGATATCAAACAGTATATCCGCTCCAAAGATATTCCCTTCCACGATGGCTACAGTTGCCTCCACGTCCCGAGCATCTTTGTCGATTCGTCTGCCAGGAAGGAGAGTTTCTCCCTGTTCATCGACAAAACCACGGGGCAGTTTCTGTGTAAAGACACGCTGGTGGGAGGGAGCTGGGAGGACCTCCAGGACTGTCTGGAGGTGATGCAGAAGGAGGGGCAGGACTGCCTCTCCCTCAATTCAGCGAAATGCTGTAGTTTATATGATGGTGTTGATGATGTGAAGAGGATGAAGGAGACTCTGCTGACACTGTCTTGATTGCATATAAAGGTTTATTACAAAGAAGAACAGCGTCAAATCAAGCATCTGCAGATCTGCTTGTGAGAGGGTGTGAAGCCAATGAACCACTCTGAAATTCAGCCTTGACTCACCGACTCTTAAATAGGACAGTTGTTTTCCTAAAAACTGTCAGTCACATACAGTTTTAGATACAAAGCATTACCGGCCTTTGGGAACTGCAAGACCCCTTCTGAGGACCTTTGACCTATGGCCTCTGAGCCATATCTCTCTTTTCACACATGGTTTATATTCTACATATATGACCATACACCTCAATGCCTTTGGTAACGCTCATCCCACCATGGCCGGACGAAAGAACCCACGAGGAAGGGTAAGATTTGTGGACGCTGCCCCTCAGGGCCGTCAAAATCATGAAGCTCAAAATTATCGAAAACATGAGCTCTTTGTTCGGCAAAATGCCCATCATGTTACTCGTTCCTCCATGGCCAGACAAAACAACCCACGAAGAAGGGTAAGATTTGTAGATGCTGTCCCTCAGGGCCGTCCAAATCACAACAAAGCAGAAGCTCAAAGATATTCCAATGATGAGCTCACCTCCCACCCTGAGCAACGTCTCCGAAAGCAGGAAGAACAGAGCCAGCAGAAGGTGAACAAGCTGAAGGAGCAGATCCACCAGAGCAAAAATGAAAACCTGCACCTGAAGAAGGAGGAAAATCTCTCTGACAGGCTCCCAAGCCAGACCGCAAGCCAGCTGATGAACATGGGAGATGATAACCTCCTGAATGAGCAAGCTTGGAAGATCAAGTACAACGCTCTGGAGGAGAAGTTCAGATCGGAGCTCGCCAAGAGAGAAGAGAGTTTTGGCAAAATACAGGAGGAGAAGAAAGACCTGCTGAAAATGAACAATGTACTGGAGGAAGTGCAGAAAAAACTGCAGATGGAGAACAAAGTACTGCAAAAGGAGATGAAAGATCTGCAAGAAGAGAGCAAAGTACTGAAAGAGGAGATGAATGAACTGCAAAAAATTATGAATGTACTTGAAGAGGAGAAGATAGAACTGCACATGAAAATGTATGTAATGGAAGAGGAGAACAAAGAAGTGCAGATAATTCACTTTATTTAAATTCATGTATTATACACTTTGTCCATCTTTTAATGTGTAGATTTTGTCTCATTCTTGGTAAGGATTTTGCATTTCTAACTGATGCAAATATAACCTCATTAAGCGAGACACTAAAAAAAACAAAAGAAAAATACTAGTTACAACAATAAAAGGCTGCAAACTGACAAAAAATGTAAGGAAAAACTGACAAAATAGTATGAACAACAATAGAATAAAACTGATATATAGTAAATATATTATATTTTAGATTTCTTTCAGTTGCTAGGAAGCCTTCTTAATATCAAATCTATTTGAAACATATCAGGGATTTAAAAGCTTGGTAAATGCCTGAGCTCTTATTATAGATAAAACAAGTGTAAAACCAGTGTAAAAAAAAGTCTAAAATGGGAGTAATGAGTAGATGATCGGTCTCTAAAAGGCTAGCAGCAGAATTTTGGAAAGCTGATAATGATTTAAGGGGCGACTGAGCATTAAAAATTCATAACCTGAAAAGGCAAAAACAAAGATAGAAATGAATATATCTATCTTAACAGTCGATCAGATGATCATGTGTAATAAGAAAGGTGTTGCACATAGTGACAAACCCACAGAGAATTATAACCCAACTCTACAGCTGCTCTCAGCTCTATGGAGCATTTTAGCATCTTTCAGCTCTTTTGGGGCTTTTTTAAGCTCCAAAGTCCACAGCAGGTAGCGGTTTTCAGCAAAAAAACAAAACAAAACAAAGAAAAAAAGCTCTGATAAACACTACCTATACAATACCTGCTCATCACCAAACGGCAGAGAGACAAAGCTGGCAACAGGCTTAAAAAATATATATATATATTGAATGTTGTGTTTTCGTTTTGTTTCAGTGCATTTTAGTGGCCAAAAACTCAAGTAAGGCAGCTTTAAAAACTTAATTTTGATATTGTAAATCTGTTTGTAAGTAATAGCAGGTTCCAGTTCTGTGTTTTTAAGTTTGGCGCTGATGCATATCATCTGTTTAAATATGGATCGTAGATCGTAAAGCATAGGAAATAAAAAGAAAAAAGAAAACATTCAAACGCACAGCAGGCCAAAGTTTATTTTTAATCCACCAGTCCTGAAAAATAATATATTTGGGGCAGGAAGGCTGGGCTGTGTACCAGAGTTTGACTATGAGGTGTAAACACTTGTATATGTGACTATCTACTTTATTATCTCTTATCCACTCTGCACAGTTTACATTCAAACATATATAGTTTATCTTAATATATGTTTATGTTATTTACGTTTCTTTGTTTACCAGGTCCTACTGGCAGTGGGAAAACAGAAAACAGTTGGGAGACCCAACGCAATATTAGTACGGTGTTCCTAATTAAGGGCTCAGTGAGTGTACATAGAACCTTTATCACCTTAAAATACACAGTTAATAATGATGATGATGATGATGATGATGATGATGATTATTGTTGTTGTTATGGTACCTGACTGAAAATGAATGGGACTTTTCTTTTCGTAACCAGGGTCACTCGGAATAGCGCCGCACACTTTTATCTACAGGAAAGAAAGAAACAAACAAAAAAACAAACAAACAAAAAAAGCTGTCAGATTTCACTGGCAAAAAAGTCTGAT
>NC_053407.1:31648856-31651644 GCF_016859285.1 Xiphias gladius | reverse complement strand
TTTTCTTTCTCTTCAGGGTCAAATGGAAAGCAGGGAGGGCTTGAGCACCAGCAATTCCATGTTCTTAAATCAGCCACTGTGGCTGGACCATTGTATCTATTTTTTTTTTTTTTTTAAAGCATTTTAAAGACCAAAAGGCAGTTTTGATGGCAAGTTAGCTCTTTGAAGATCAAAGGCTTCTTTGAAAATACCTGATGTAATAGGGCTATCCTATGAAAATACATAGGGGTTTCAGTCAGGGTTCTTCACTTTTGTGGAATTTTGAGGAATGCTGGGATATGCACAATAGGGAAGTTATATTTGGATTGGACGGTTTTCACGGATGGTTTTCATTGGCTGACTACATGAGAAGTGAATCATGGGAGTATGACAATTTCTAGACCCGCGAGTGTAACCTGTATGTCCAAAAAGCATTATTCAGAAGGCTTCTTTTGTTTTTCATGTGAAAAGGAAAATTATTAATGAAAATACTTTAGTGGCAAATCTAAATTATAGTCACTAAATAGCAATATTAACATATACACTGATCAATACTGTGAGAAATTTGATTAAAAAAGGATCCATCTGCCACATTGTCTTATGATAGAAATATCAGTTTAGAATTAAAAATTAAGTGTATTTACTGTTACTAGGAGTTTGAAAAAAGATTTAATCAGTGATATTAATGCATTTTAACAAGCATTTCTTCACATAAAACTTTCTCCACATTAACTTCTTTGAAAAAGGGAATTTACAGTTATTTACACATTGTTATTTCTTCTCCAACACATTTCAGAAGGACATGTTGTACTTTACATTCATTATCAATGAATATATGAATCATGGGAATATAATAATTTCTAGACCCGTGAGCGTGACCTGTATGTCCAAAAGGATTATTCGGATTTTGTTTTTCCTGTCAAAAGGAAAATTAATGATGAAAATGTTTTAGTGACAAATCTGAATTATAACCACTGAATGACAATATTGAAATACACCAAGTGATAATGCAAGGAAGTTAACTAAAAAAGATTAATACTATCACGTGGAGTTAATTTACCAGTCTAGTATTAATGCTCCAGCATTTTGATTTTCATGTCAAAAAGAAAACTTATGATGAAAAGACTTTGGTGGCAAGTATTAATTACAGCCACTGAATCATGAAATTGTAAGATATAACGGCTAATAATAAAAAATATTGACTTTATCAGAATATTTTCATCACATGGTGATAATGTGTTAAAATTCCTATAGTCTAGTATGGAAGGTACAGTATATTAAAGGTTGGCAAGTATGTAGAAAAAGATTAACCAGAGGAATTAATACATTTCAACACATTTCTTCATACAAGATTTCCTGCACATTAACTTATTTGAAGGAGTTAATTTACAGTTATTCACATGTTATGGTTTTTTTCTTCTCCACCACATTTCAGAAGGACATGTACTTTTTATTCACTATGTATTTGATGGCCTGCATTTATACTTTTTATAGTATGGCTCTTTGGCAGACTCACAAATATATTAGATTGTTAATTATGTTACATAACTTACACTGTTGATTACACCTAAAAAACAGCTGTGTATATTTGGATCTGTTACTTGGTCTGGCTACATTATTCTCTGATGATGGCTAACTTTTACATTAGAAAGCACTTTAATGGAGTCATTTTATAGTTTTACATATTTTTGCTGTTACTTAGAGACATTAAATAAATAAATAAAAATGAATTTGTTGCAAGTACAAATATAATACCCATTCCTAACCCCTAACAAGCCCCCCCACACACACAGTCAAGACAACCTTTACCTTTAAAGTTAGCTCATCTAATCAATGAAAAGACATTAATACCCAACATTTAGCAACTCTATCAAATCTTCCACACAGCTTTTTCTTTGCTCTCTTCAGGGTCAAATGGCAGGTGGGAACTTCTCCAGTGCTTTTATTTACATGATCAAAATCTATTGTCTATAACTGGGCTTTCAGATCTTTTTGATCACCTATAGATCAAAAGCCAACAGTGAAAATATGCTTGCCCTTTGATGATCAAAGTCTTCTTTGAAAATGCTTGATGTAATAGGGCTATGCTATGAAAATACATAGGGGTTTCAGTCAGGGTTCTTCACTTTTGTGGAATTTTGAGGAATGCTGGGATATGCACAATAGGGAAGTTATATTTGGATTGGACGGTTATCAGGGATGGGTTTTCATTGGCTGGCTACATAAAACGTGAATCATGGGAATATAATAATTTCTAAACCCGTGAGTGTAACCTGTATGTCCAAAAAGGATTATTCGGAAGGTTTTTTTTAAATTCCAATGTCAAAAGGAAAACTTATAATGAAAAGACTTTGGTGGCAAGTATTAATTACAGCCACTGAATCATGAAATTGTAAGATATAATGGCTAATAATGAAAAATATTGACTTTATCAGAATATTTTCATCACATGGTGTTAATGTGTCAAAATTCCTATAATCTAGTATGGAATTAAGATTGATAAGTATGTAGAAAAAGCAGACCAACCAGAGCAATTGATACATTTCAACACATTTCTTCATACAATAATTCCTGTCCATTAACTTCTTTGAAGGAGTTAATTTACAGTTATTCACATATTATGTTTTTTTTTTCCTCCATTTCATTTCAGAAGATGATATTGTACTTTTTATTCACTATGTGTTTGATGGCCTGCATTCATAGTTTATAGTATGGCTCTTTGGCAGACTCATAAATATATAAGATTATTCATTATGTCACATCACTTATACTGTAGATTAAACCTAAAAAAAAGTTGTATATAATTGGA
>NC_053407.1:31541356-31643856 GCF_016859285.1 Xiphias gladius | reverse complement strand
TTAGAGCCAAAAAATACAACACTGTACTGTAATTTTTGAGATCACAGAGAGTCAAACCTATTGTCACGGGTCTTGAATCAAACAGAACTTGGCAAGACAGATAGGAAATGGAATTAATGGAAATGGATGGATAAGTTGATTACTTTTTTCAATAGACCTTAACATCAGAGCCAACTCCACTGAATAGCACCATCTCCTGACACAAATGGAGAATACAAAAATTTCCTCTGCTCCCCAAAAAATCCTTCTTATATTTAATATTTTTCTGAAAAGGGGACTGGGGACACTTGTAATTTTTTGATGAATTTTCAAGTCTTTTCCCAGTATATGGTAATCAAACTGTGTAAAATAAAATAATATCCATTTATATATGTGTGGATTGAGTGTTGCTTGGTGTCCAGTTAGACTATTTTGGTGTCTTACAACTCAGCACAAATTAAACTTCACTGTGGAGATTGTCTTTTGAATCACTTTTTTTGAAGCAATTATTTTAACAGGTCTCCCTGGTTTCCCTTATCCTTAATTAATATTTTTTCTGAAAAACAAAAAAGAAGACACCAGTTTTCTGGCTCCATCATGTAGCTGTTTCTAAAAACACTATAACAATAATTGCGGACTGTACAACAGGATTATCTTTGAGATATTAGAATACTCCTTAATCCCATCTCTAAACATAACCTCACCACCCTCCTTTCTATGATACTGATTTACCTTTCACTTACCTTATTCCCTAAGATTCCTTCCTCCTTATTGTGGGCTGTATGATGGGTGTAATTTTGTGAAATTAAAATATGCTTTTATCCCATCCCTAAACATAACCACACAACAACGCTTTCTCACTGCTTAGCGTCTACTTAACTTGTTTCCAGAGATCCACAATTGATCCAGTGTAGAGCTGTGAGTCTCCCAATCCCCCTCCTTTCACTCACCTCTGTTTCCACCATTTAGACCACTGGACCTGGAAAAGAAAAGATAAGAACATTATTCAGAGTAATGTAGATACTTACAAAATATGTCTATTTTTAAAAAAAATGACATTACTGGACTGAGTGGCTGTATTCTGTCTTTTTCTCTACTCCGATCTTTTCTATTAATCATTTAAGTTTGTAACCCCCTGCTAATTCAATGGCCTCCCAGACACATTCTGGAGTAATGATTTTTCAGGTCACACTTACAAAAATTCCATCACTCCTCTTACTTTTGAGCATGGGTGGAACTTTTAGCATCATAAATTCTTATAGGAGGAAACTACCAACTGAAAATTGGTGAGACAAAGATAACAGTGTAGCTGTTCTTATTGAGTCAAGCCCTCCCAACTTCAGTTTTTGTGAGTGTTGCCAGAGTGCATAAGAAAGGAGGGGGAGTCGCCATCTTGTTTAATGATTCCCTCCAATTCCCTCCCTCCACAATTACAAAAGATACTTACATTTATTTTCCCACTCAGTATTTTCATTGTAAACATTTGTGCTCTAGTATATTTCCAAAGCAATATAAATTACTTGTCTGCTAACATTAAAAATAAATAAATTAAAAACTGAAATATACTACTTGGGGGTTTTCAAACCCCCAGACTTTTGCGTTCCAGATTAAGGCAAATGACAATTTTTTCACATATGACACAGAGATGCCATTTATTTGACCATAATTGATCCTAATTAGGTATTACCTATGAATGGTTAAAATAGATTTCCTTCTGGCAATGAAAATCACCCTGTCTAAGGGTCATCGGGTAGGTTGTGAAATAACAGGAAATGAAGACTAAAGAGAATAAATTCCCAAAATTCACAAGCTGGGACTGGGGTGCAATTTTGGAAGTCTGCAATCTTGAGAGCTATCCTTAAAACTGGACTGTATTGGAGGGTGTCAAAAGAAGACATTGTTTTAGAAGATCCACAATAAAACATGCATGGAAGTTGCTTAAGACATGGGAAAAGGTTTTTATGGTAATATGAGACCAAATTAGAAATCTACCACCAAGAATGGGGAAAAACACTGCAGAACAATGTGCAAAGCTGGTACTGTCTCGCTTCAAAAGACTTAAGGGGTTCTCAACCAAATATTAATATTATAGGAGTTGAATACTTATGCAAGCATAATATTTTAATTAATTTATTTTTCATTTTAGTACATAAATAACTTTAGAAATAAACTACAGCATAAGTGCTCATAATGAACATACTGATCACTGAGTTATAAGGCACTAAAATAGTCTAACTGGACACCAAGCAACACTCAATCCACACATATATAAAGTGAGATTATTTTATTTCACACAGTGTGCTTACCATATACTTGCAAATGGCATCTTCATTGCACAATCTTTTACAAACTCGCCCTCAGCAAAAGGTTTAGCATGCTTCGCAATTTGCATCGCCACTTTGAATACTGGTACCCTGGTACCCTTTGAATCTTTTGACAAGAGTCGTTGCTGAGAGGCCAAGCAGGTCTAGATCCTATTCTTTATAGTTATATTTACAGAGAACCAAACTTCCCCCATGAGCAAGCACTTGGCGAGAGTGGCGAGGAAAAACACCCTTTCAACAGGTAGAAACCTTGAACCGAACTGGCTTAAGGTAGGCGGCCATCTGCCTCAAACAGTTGGGTTGAGAGAGAAAAGAGACAAGAGAGAGAGAGGATGTATAATAATAATAAGAGTAATAATAAAACTAATAGTTATAATGATAGGACTAATAATTTGACTACTAATAATAATAACAATCAGACGGAATTTAAGAATAACAATAAAACAATTGAAGCAGTGGTTGTTGAGCAGGATCATGGGGGTAGTAGGTGGTTTGCAGTCACAGATAGGCACTCTGCAGGTCCAAAAGCAGAAATACCTGCAGAAAGCGTCAGGAGGAGAGAGGAGAGAGATGAGAAAGCACAAAACTACGGGAGAGAGAAGAAGTCAAGTTAGTAACAAGCACTGATGGGATATGAATGTGTACAGATGGAGAGGGAGAGGCGGAGAGAGGAGCTCGTTGCATCATGGGAAACCCCCTGGCAGTCTAGGCCTATAGCAGCATAACTAGAGGAAGGTTCAAGACAAGCCTTAGCCAGCCCTAATTATAAGCTTTATCAAGAAGGAAAGTTTTAAGCCTACTCTTAAATGTGGAGAGGGTGTCTCCCTCCTGGACCCAAACTGGGAGAAGGTTCCACTATAAAGGAGCCTGATAACTTAAAGCTCTGCCTCCCATTCTACTTTTGGAGATTCTAGGAACCACAAGTAAATCTGCATTCTGGAAGTGCAGTGTTTTAGTGGGGTAATAGGGTACTATGAGCTCTTTAAGATGTCGCCTGACCATTAAGGGCTTTATTGTTGAGGAGGATTTTAAATTCTATTCTTGATTTTACAAGGAGCCAATGCAGTGATGCTATCAAAGGAGAAATATGATGTCTTTTCCTAGTACCTGTCAGTACTTGCACTGCAGCATTCTGGATCAGTTGGAGAGTCTTTAGAGATTTTTAAAGGCAGCCTGATAATAAAGAATTACAATGATCCAGCCTAGAGGCAACAAAAACATGGACTAGTTTTTCTGCCGCTTTTTGAGACAGGATGTGCCTGATTTTTGCAGTGTTACGTAGCCTTCCTACATATTTTAGGGCTACCATGCAAGGCTAAGCGGGATTCTTCCGATTTAGAAGAACACCTTATCCTTTTTGATTTGTTTTCGCATGGTTTGCTTTAATATGCAGGTTTGGGAGATAAACCATGGATTTACCCTCTCGTTTTACTATCTTTTTTTTTTCATCTGGCTATAAACATCTCATATCCCTAAGACAGACAGAGGGACCAAACCAGTTTTTTTACTTTAATACTTTAACTACAATTTGCTGCTAATATTTATGTACTTTTACTTAAGTATGATTTTCCATGTAGGACTTTTACTTGTAATAGAGTATTTTTACATTATTGGTACTTTTACTAGGATCTGAGTACTTTTACAACTGTAATGTACACCATATTTTCTCTTTTCTTTATCTTCCATAATCAATAGTTTCTTCAGTTTCTTTCTGACTTCAAATGAAATGAACAGATATATTAACTGGTGTTTAATACTCTAAAGTAATGAGCACCAAACTCAGTGTAATTCAAACTGGAAGTTTTTATTAAAAATCATTTTGGGTTCAAAGTTTTGGCCACATAGGAACAAATTAAAAGTAGTACAAAAAAACGAAACTGTTGCAGTCACATGGTTTAAACATTCACTTTTTTTCAACTTTAAACATTTAGTTAAACTGGAATCAAATGATTTACAGTCAGTACTTTGACTGTATTACATTCACAAAGACATTCCAACAGATTAAAACCTCAAAATTTAAAATGTTTAAAGCAGCGGAATTTTAAGTTTAACAACATTTCCAGACAAATAAATTCAATCATGTCAAATCAATCAGTTTGATGAATTTCAGCTGCTTCTGAATTATTTTGATAGATTTAATTAATTTTACAACTGTTAAAGGATCAAACTGTGGTTTTTAAATGTTTTATTGTTCAGTATCTGCTTAAATTTTCTTTCATAGCTTCATTATTTTTGTGTGTAAATAAAAGTGGCAGCAGTTTAAAAATGTCATGACTCACTCAAGAACACACAAAAATTAAAAGGCTTTCAAATTTGTAAATTAGTTGAAAATTAAACATTCAATATCTTTGTCAGAGTGGTTTCATCTTAAAAAAGCAAAACAGTTAAATAAAGTTTGTAATTTTTGGTCTTTTTCTTCTCTATGAAAAGGTAAGTAGGTTCAGGTTAAAAATACATGTCATGTTCCATACATGTCAGTTTGACCTTCTGAATGTGACATTTTACCCTAGAACAGACAGGTACTATAAACGGTGACCTTGTGGCTGATCTCCTGCAGCAGCTCCTTCACAGCGGCCTCAAGGTCCACTAGCAGCTCCACCTTCACCTCCAGAGTCCGCTGGTTGTCTTTGTACGACTTCTCCAGATCTGAAAAACAGGAAACAGGTGGTTAAAACAAAACTGTTCAGACTCTGACCACTGCATTTCTTGTTCACACATCTCTGAATGGTCAGTCACACCTCTAAAGCTCCTTTGTATGAGTACAAGTCTTTCCTTTGTAACTTTTGTTTTTTTTGGAGTATCAAAACTCATAATAACTTGTGATCACGAGAGTACATTGATGAAACATAAAAAGTGTCATGCAGATCGCAAGAGTTGTTTGGAAAATTCATTTTAGCATTTTTCATGATTTTGCAATAAACGCACCCCCTAGTGGTCGATTGGCACCAAATTTTGTAGAGAGCCTCAGTGTGGCATGAAAAACTACTGGACCAAGTTTCGTGTTAATGGGAGTGATTGTTGCAAGATTTGCAACACATACCGTTTTGATTGCAAACTATAGGAAGTTGTTTGTTTATAACTTACGCATTTTCCGGATTACTAAATCCTTTTACTAACTTTTTAACAGAGAGTCAATAGATTTTATGTTCAAAGTGCAGATCAGACTCACAGCTTAGGAGGGGTTTTGGAAGCTAGGTTTTGCATATTTTGCATTTTTCAAAAAATATTATAAGCGGAAATGGACCCGCCTAAATTAAAAGATACATCTTAATTTAGGGAATGCGTGCATTCAAGGCTTTTAAATGTACGAAGTACAATGTGGGAGTTTCTGGCCAAAGTGCCCTTACCTTGATTATAGCCCCAGCTGCTAGTGGACGTGTCATTTTTGGTGTCTAATGTGTACACCATTCTATACCTCCCCTGGAAATTTCACTTACATAACTTTACCGGTGTATGCTGCAATGCCACTTTTAACAAAGGAAGAATAAATATATAAATTAAATTGATTAAAAAAAAAAAAAAAAGTAAATAAATATCTGAGCGATCAAAATAGGATTCCCAGCACTGCTGGTACTGGGAGCCAAACTACTTTGCATGCATTGCCCCCAGCCCACTCTGAGCAGTCTGGTGGTTGTATGTTGTGTCCACATTCCATCATGATGCTCTGCTAACGTGAAGTTTTGAGTTTTAAATTATGACACTGAAGGTGGAGGTGTGATGTCAGTGTGATGTCACCTTTCAGCAGCTGCAGCTTGTCGCTTGCCTGCAACAACAGCTCTTTGGCTTCTTGCTGCAGTAACTCTGCCCTCTTCTTGGCATCAGCCACACCTCCTGCCTTCTGACCAATCAGCTGACCCACTCTGGAATACTTATCCTTCAGGTCTGAGTCCAGATCCTAAACACACCCATACAGATTTGGTGACATTGTCATTAATAAGTTTTGAGCTCCTGAAAGAAAACGTCAACAGAAACAGACTCAACTAAAGAAATAATAATCTGCAGAAGTGTGAGTGTCCTTGGCCAACCTGCTTACAGATATAGCAGGTAGACTTACCTTCTTCACCTCCTCAGCGATCTTTCTGATGCTTGCTGCGTCCTGATTGGTCTGTTCGGAGCTCAGAGAGACATTCAGAGCTTTGTCTCTCAGCAGCGTTACATCCTGCTCGAGCCTTTGCAGCCTCTGGGTGGCATTGTTCAACTTTAACTCTGCAACTGCTGTCTCTGACTGCACCTGAACGCAACACAGATGACACGTTACCTTGATGTTTCTGATCTGAAGTCAGTAAACGTTCAGTAAATATTTCCATCATGTCAGTGATAAACACTAGGTCAGTACTGACGGAGGACAGCAGGTTGTTGGTGTTCTGGATGTCGGCGGCAGCCTGCTGGATGGCACTGCTGGCAGCTGTCTGAGCTCTCTGAGCTTCTTCCAGAGCTTGCTTCACCTTCTCTGCAGAGTCCTTAACATCAGCTGCCTCCTCACTAAGCAACACAAGAAGTCAAATTTCATCACTCTTATTACAGGCTGTTGGAGAGGTGAGACCTTTTTAAGGCCAAATATTATGAAATGTTAAACAATTGTTGTACAAATCTGTATGAAAGTCTTGAGGGTTTTGATTTAACAAGGGTCACTGAAAGATGAAAATGTGTTGAGTAGATCTTTGTTGAAACGGATATACAGACTGGATCTTATTTGTCCATCTGAACCGCTAAAATAGTTCTAGACGTTTTAGAGCCAGTAAGACTCACCTGGCTCGACGGGCCTGGTCCAGCAAGTTCTCGGCTCTCTGGATGTCGTCGGCACTCTGCTGCAGGATGGTCTCCACTTGTCCCAGTTCTCCCACCTTCTGCCGGATTTCTTCAGTCAGGTTCTGCAGCTGAGCCGGTGTGGTTGGCATTTGCATAGCCAGAACCTCATTAGCCACCAGCTCGATGCTCTCCAGGTCCGCAGCATCCTCTGAAACAACACAAAGAGCTGGTTTGTCTCTGATGAGATGGCACTCTCTTAATGATCTTCCTTTAGCATCTCATTGTGTCCAAACATCTGTTTCATTGTTTTTAGATCTCAATGCGAATTGGATACAGTTGACCACTTGAGTACTGGTACAGTTATATTGGTTTTAGTGACTATCTGACAGAGCCTTCTGTGTGGCTATAGGGGGACTGTAAATCCTCTACTGGAGTACTGCAGGGATCGGTCCTGGTCCGATACTAATCTCCATTTTACCCTTAGATCAAATATTTCAAAAGCATCATATATCAGTTTACATTTTTATGCAGATGATTCTCAGATCTTCTCCTTTGATTCTAATAATAATAATAATAATAATAATAATAATAATAATAATAAGAAGAAGAAGAAGAAGAAGAAGAAGAAGAAGAAGAAGAAGAAGAAGAAGAAGAAGAAGAAGAAGAAGAAGAAGAAGAAGAAGAAGAAGAAGAAGAAGAAGAAGAAGAAGAAGAAGAATACTATCATTATTTAGCTCAGCAATCTACAGGTCTGTGTTACAAAATGATCTAAGAACTTCTTTCAGTTTTAACTGAAATCACAAGTTATTATCTATAGTCCTCTTTCACATCTTCATTTCGAGACCCCCTAACATTAAGCGTACCAGTAACAGTGTCACATTTGAAAACAAGGTTTGGTTTCATTGCCAAGTGAACTCTGCTGTCTGAGACATTTCCTAAATTCAAGCTTTTTATCTGCAGAGCACTTGGAAGCTGTAATCCACATTGTTATTACATTCTGATGAGATTACGGTAATTCTCTATATTCCTGTGTGAGTTAGAGAAACCTATTCAAACTTAAGCTGTTTCAGAAAGCTGCAATGAGGTGACTCACAAGATCCAACAGAAGATTTAATATAACACTAACCTATCTACATTGGTTCCTGTACTTGTGACTCCTGACTATTTTTCTGACCTGCTATCTCCATACGACTGTTGTGTGAGATCTTCTGCTCAGTCTGTCATTAACATGTCAATGTCAAAAACTAGACATGTCCACGTCAAAACCTAAAAACCAGTGGAGGCTCAACCAACCAGCGCCTTCAACTCTAGAATGACATGCTGGAGGACATCTGGTGAGTTTATCTTTGACTCTGCTTTAATCACTCGGTTCTTTTTACTGATGTCACCGTGGTTAGAGACAGATAGTAACTTGGACAGGTGAGTTTTAAAGGTGGCTCTGGGGTGAGAGCCAGTCTCACTTGCTTCAGATTTAAACACCCATAAACTTATTTATGGAGGTGATCTAAACTTTTTTCTTGATACGTTACTGGATCATTCTAATCCCAAACTAAATGTATTGAAAATGTCCAAGTCTTTGTCAGCACTTACAAGATAATGGGTGTGTCGACCCTTGGAGATAATTGAATCCAATATCTAGAAGCTTTTCTTTTTATTCATGTCCACCAAGCATTTTCATGTATAGATCCTCTTAATATTAAGAAACGCACCCCTTGGCACTTGAAAGAACCCAGTGATTGTGGATCTTACCGCCCCATTTCACTTCTAAATCAAGAACCAAAAATTTTAGCCAAAGTTTTAGGGCAACGCCTTGAGTCTGTCCTCAAACAGATCATTTCAGTAGAACAGACAGGCTTCATTAAAAGTCGACATTTATTCTCCATTCTTAGGAAACTTTTAGATATGATTCATACATCAAACCCACTTCTCCTTCCAGAAATAGTTGTCTCCTAGGATGCAGAGAAGGCGCTTGACCAAACAGAGTGCCCTCACCCTTTCACGGCTTTATCAAGATTTGATTTTGGAGATACTTTTGTTACTTGGGTTCAAATGCTATATTTAAGTCCACTTGCAAATGTAAATGCAAACTCATTGTACTCTTCCTTTCTTCACCTTTCCAAGGGACAGACCAAGGGGTCCATTGTCTCATTTGCTCTTTGCTATTGCAATTGAACCTTTGTCTACTGCTCTTAACGCATCACCTAAGATTCGGGGCATTACTCGGTACGGTATAGAGCACTGGTCCCCAACCCCCGGGCCGCGGACCAGTACCGGTCCGTGGGTCGTTTGGTGCCGGGCCGCACAGAAAGACTAAATAACTTACATTATTTTCGGTTTTTTTATTATCCAAGTCCAAACAATCTTTTATTTTGAAAAATGACAATCTAAATGATAATTGAAAACTCTCTCCGTTACATCCATCTGTTCTTGATTCACTCTTGACGCTTGTCAAGATGCTTGTCTCGGTCACGTGACGGAACGCTAATATTAAACCCACAGGCTAGCAAAATGAGTGAAAAACAGACGTCGTTGGAAAGTTTCTTTACAAAGGGGAAAAGGCCCAGTAAGGAGACAGATGAACAGCGTATGACCACTAAGAAGAAGAAAGCTGCATTTAACAGACAATACCAGGAGACGTACTTAAAATATGGATTTATCGCGAAAGGAGATTCCCGCGCACCAAGCCCGCTCTGCATTATATGCGGCAACTGTCTCTCCAACGAGGCAATGAAGCCCTCGAAACTGCTTCACCAATGGGAGACCAAGCACCCTGCATTAAAAAACAAACCTTTGGAGTATTTTCAAAGGAAAAAGCGGGAACAAGCGGGGTCTCTTTTTATGTTGTTAATGCATGTCAGGAGGACGCTGCTAATAAAGTTACATACAATTACACAGTGGATTCACGTTTATTATTATATTTACAAAATACCAAATGTTTTGTGTTGGTCGTATCATTTTATTTTGTTGTATTTATCCGCCACACCTTGAAGGCCGGTCCGTGAAAACAATGCTTACATTAAACCGGTCTGCTGTGCAAAAAAGGTTGGGGACCCCTGGTACAGAGTACAAGGCTACCCTATACACTGACGACCTTTGCTCCATATAGAATATCCAGAGTATTCTACTCCTGCCACCGAAGCAATATTAAAAGATTTTGTTTTTTTCTTTGGCTACAAGTTGAATTTTTTTTTAAAAGTGACTGTTTTCCCATCAATACTCCAGCTTTACAGATTCAGCAAAGTCATATTCCTTTTCATTTATCTCACTCTGGTTTCAAATACTTTGGCATTAACATTACTCGGAAACAATCCTATCTTTATGAAGCTAATTTTTTTACGATTAATAAAAAATATGAGGTCTAATTTTCAGATTTGGAATAACATGCCCTTATCACTGGTAGGAAGAGTGCAATGTGCAATCCCTAATTTCCATTCCAGTGTCCAATCTTTTTACCCAAAACGTTTTCAAAACTGTAGACCAACTTATATTAGGTGTTTGTTGTAATTTGGGGTAATAAGGTTTTTCTAGAGCAAAACAATTCTACAGAAAAAAAGGACTAACTCAGCTTATTCTCTCTCCCATAGTTTTGTGCTTTCTTGTTTCTGTCCTCTCTCCTCCTGTTGCTTTTTGCAGGTATTTCTGCCTGTGGAGCTGCAGAGTCTGGATCTGTGACGGCAAACTACCTACTGCCCCCATGATCCTGCTCAACACCCACTGCTTCAATTATTACTATTATTATTATTATTAGTTTATTATCGTTATTATTATTATTATTAGTTTATTATCATCATCATTATTATTATTATTATTACACATCTTTATGTGGAACCTGCGTTGTGCTGTTCTCTTTCCTCCTTCCTGTCTGTCTTGTCATCTTACATTCTCTTTACCATCCACACAAGCTCTAGGTACGAACAACCCCTTATTTAAAGCCTCAACTCTAGATTCAACATTTAGTAAATGGTACAGTATAGGGCTCATGTGCTTTAAAGATCTCTATGAGGGAAATATATTTCATAGTTTTTCCTCTCTTCGTACTAAATTCAGTCTATCCTTCAATGATTTTTCAGGTATCTTCAAATCCATTAGTTTGTAAAAAAAAAAAAAATATCTGAACCTTTCCCACATCTCCCTCAGGAACTAAAGTGGGAAAAGCTTCTTTCGCTGTCTCCAATGGAGAATGGTTTTATTACAAAGTTAAGTCTAAATGGGAAGTAGAGCTGAGGATGGAGTTGAAGGATGATTGGTGGAAAGACGTTCTGAAAAGAGTTAACTCATCTTCCTCATGTGCATGGCTCGGTTTAATCCAGTTGAAAGTGGTACACAGAGTCCACCTTCGTAAAGCCACACTGACTGAAATATATCCTGAGTCTGACCCAAAATGTGACCATTGTGGTGAGCCCCTCGCCCATTTCACACATATCTATGGATCCTGTCCACATCTACAATGATTCTAGTCTTCAGTGTTTAATACGCCATATTTTGTGTGCCATCATAACCCTTGCAATGTACAGGCCGAAATGAAAATATAATTGCCCTTACAACACTCTTAGCAAGAAGAAGACTATTACTAGCTGCGAAATCTCCAAAACCACCTTCCTTTTCACTTTAGTTGAATGATGTGATGTTTTTCTAAGATTGTAAAAAATCAAATTTTCTCTTAGGGAGCCATGGATGGTTTCTTTAAGTTACGGAGACCTTTATTGAATATTTCAATAACCTGTCAACCATGCCTCCAGACTAAGAAACAAATCTCTGTCCTGTTTACTATAGGTATATAAGTATGCTGGTACCTCTTTAAGCTGTCAGTTTATCCCAATTACTCCACTAAATAACGTTTAACTCCCTAAAGAGTCCCACCCCCACCATTATGTTATGGTTTTTTTATTTGTTTTTTCCAAAAAAGGGCAGTGTTATTATTACTGAGGACATGATAGACACAAATAAATTTTAGCTGAACACTTGTGTTTTTGTTTTATCTGTTGGACCAACAACAGGAAGTCACAAGGTTCTTAACACCTCAGGTACTTGACTTCGTGTTAACCAGGAAGTGAGAGACATACGTGTTAGAAAGTCTCTGATCTGTCTGATGAGACTTCTCAGCTCCGCATTGCTCTGGTCGACTTTCTGTTTGGTTCTGTTGGTCTTCATCAGGACGTCACGAGCGCTCAGCTTTGCTTCGTCTGCCTTCAGCTTGGTCTCTGACACCTGAGGACAAAACACAATTGAGAACGTCACCCAGAGTCCACCCGAACTAGAACCAGAGACCAGGACCCACCAGTACCCGTCAGACTCACCATCTTGGACAGTTTTTCCACTTCCTCCATGGCGCTGATGATTTCCTGTTCCGATTCTTGAGCCTTTCTCCAGATGTTGTTGGCTGTCGTCACCACGCCCTCACATCCGTCACCTCCACACCTGGTCTGACCCTCAGAGTCCACACAGCCTAGACTTCCACAGAGAGAGTTCCAGCACAAATCCTGATCCGGTGATGGACTGCCACAGGTCTGTAAGAACCAGGACAGAAAGTAAAGACATAGTTGCAGACATGGTCTCTGTATCTGTTTCACTAAAAAATATGTATTCAGATTCACACTGAAAGTTTTATATGAATCATCTACACTGCCTTCATTTGTACATTCAACTGTTTTAACAGTTAGACAAAAAATAACTTCCAGCATTTACATATAGCGCAGTAGGGCTGTCACTTTTTCCAAAAATCAAGTTCAAAATAATAAAAAACGAAAAAATATTTTCTCCACCTTATGGCTGATCCCTGATAGGTCCAGAGTTTGCAGCTCCCCTGCTAGGTCGTCCAGTCTCTGAGCATGCTCAGTGTGTCTCCTCAGGAACCCCTCGCTGGTTTGGTTCAGTTTGTCCTCTGTGAGTTGCCGTAGAGCCCCAGAAGTTTCCACGGGGCTCTTGGCATCGATGGTGGAGGCGTTGGCTCGAGCTTCAGCTGCCTGAGACTGCAGGAAGTACTTAGTGATGCTGTCCGTCGCCCCTGGCAAAAGACAAGAGGAAAAGCTGAGAATCTCACAGAAGAAAACTTTATTGAAACTCCACTGGAGATGTTCAGTCAGTTTAAAGAGTCCATCAGAGTTTGCCCTTCATATATGATCTGTAATCAATAATAATTATATTAAAATAATAAAGTGTCAATTTGAGTTTATTTCAGTGTACGGTGGCTGTAGGTCAATTGTTTGTGTAATAAACTCAGACTTTGTTAAACCTGATCCAGAAAGAGTTTTAAAATCAGCTCACAGAGAGTGACACAGCAACACAGAACCTGAACCAGTTCTTCTGTAAATCCGTATAAAGTTTGGTCCACACACTACAGGACTGTCAAAATACAAACATCTGACATGAACAGGTTCCATTAGTTCTCCAGAATTTTTTCAGAAAAAGAACTGCAAACCACAGACCACAATGAAGATTAAAGGATTTTTAAACTCCACATCACAGCTGGGAAACACACAAAAACCAATAAAACATGTCCACCAAATTTCATACAATTTGTCTAAAAAAGTTCACTGCAGTCACATTTAAAGTCCTAAAATTATCAGACAGAAAAAGTCTGACAGATTCTGGATTTGTAAGATCAGGATAAAGATAAAAAATTGTTCCTACTTTCAGGGCTGCAAGTGATGTTTTTTTTTTTCATTAGTGATTAATCTTCCAACTATTTTCTCTAGGAATCATTGTTCTGTTTTTAATCATCACAAAATTTTGAAAAATATCTCTCACAATTTCCTACAGCCCACAGGGTTGGGATTATGGTTGTTGCGTTGGACATTTGAATATGTCAACTCCAGTTTGTCCAATTGTGATTTTTCTCAGTGTCACATTTTCTACACAAATCGATGAATCGAGAAAATAAACAGCAGATTAACCAATAATAAAATTAATCATTAGCTCTGACCTTTCGCTCTGTCTCCTTACCTCTGATGTCAGAGTTTTTGATTAACTCGACCTGATCCAGCAGCTCCTGAACGGTTCGCTCCAGTTTCTGAGCATCTGACATCAGATAGTTCATTTTAGTCTCTGCTGTTGAGTCCTGATCCTCCACCTGGACCAGAGTCTGTTCCGTGTGGTTCAACATCAGGCTCAGGGCCCTCATCAGTTCACTGAGAGACAAAGACAGGTCAGAGGCCAATGTTTACTTTAATCTAAATTGCTTTAATCTTACATTAAATATCATCTCACTTGTCTCACTTGACCTGTTTCAGAAAGTTTAATCTGAGATTAAAATTAATCTCACCTGGCCTGTTGCAGCAGGTGCTGGATCTCAGTCAGCGGTTGCGAGGCCGGGTTCTGATTTAGGAGGACCTGGATGTCGGCTACGCTTCTCTCCATGCTGTCAATTGACTTCTTGTACGGTCCACTGACTCCACTGGCTTTGATGGCGTTGACCTTGTTGACAAGGCGGTGTGTCTGATTGGTCAGCTGACCAATGGTGTCGTCCCAATCAGCGAAGCACTGGTGGCAGCGGTGGCAGTCAGGGAAGGTTCCTGAGAATCCACGGGCACAGACATCACAGCGCGGTCCGGACACTCCATCCACACAGACGCAGTGACCGCTGACTTTGTCACACTGCTGCTCGGAGATACCACGAGGATCACAGTCACACGCTGAGGAGAGGACCACTTTAATTAACTATCTGTAGACAACAAAATATCTGAACCATGAAACTCTGACTTTCATCTCCAACAGGTTTGGTTAAGTATAATGAACTCTGGTGTTGCAAGTTTCTTTAGTTTCATCAAGTTAAATTTAAGACTTTTAAAGACCCCTTTAATACCACAGAGAATGTGATTTAATACCTCTTTTACCATCTGATCTACACTTCAGTCAGTGGTCTGACAGTAAGTCACTAAATTCAGTATGGGGTCAAACAAGCGTCTGAAGAAAAAGAAAAAAGTTTCACAGTCAGACTCCACACACACACACACACACACACACACACACACACACACACACACACACACACACACACACACACACACATATATATACATATATATGAGAACCCACATTTAAAATTTCTAAAATTGTCACATAAACCTGGAAATAATCAGAAAGTTTGAGGATTCAGAAACATTTAAAAACACAAGAAGTTATGACTGTAACATGAAGAAGAAATATTTACTATTTGTAGGCCATCAATCAGATTTTAAGCAAGGGCATTGAACAACTTAACTCCTTTGTACAAAAGGTCAGATTTCCTTGAGTTGTATCCCTTCCATTGAAGCATGCGTTCAAATGGATTCAGGTGGATTTGATCTGATCATCAGAGGCTCGTTCAAGTAACTCAATTTTAAGCCATTTTCACCTGTATCAAATAAGGCTGTGCCTTAAGTTTCCAGCAGATCATCGCTTAATAAGTAGCATTTAGATAGTGGGAAAAATTGCAGCAGAACTAACTGCAAGTGTCAAGAGTCAAATTGTTATTCTAAGCAAAGAGGGGCTTTCTCAGCGACACTGGCAGCCAGACTAAAGGTTTCTAAGGGGGCAGTGCATGGAACTCTAAAACGCTTTGCAGAACTTCATTACATATACAGAATTTGCTAGATAAAGAATGCAAGAGTACTGTCAAAGGAAGGCTGTCATGTAGTGGTCTCAGAGGATGAGTACAGGTTTCTAAACCACTTCTCAGGAGGGGAAACAAGGCAAAAGACTTGGGGTGGGCTAAGAAATTCCAGCACTTCACCGTGGAAAAAGGTTTTATTTACTGATGAAGCCAAGTTACTATGCTATACCCTCTGGTTTACATCTTTGTGGAGAAGGATTCATACTGCAGCAGGTTAATGTACCCCAACACACCTCGAAGCTTTGTAAGAATATCTTCAAGACCTAAGAAGACCAAGGAGTACAGACTGTCATGGACTTTCCTCTACAGTCACCTGACTTCAACCCCACTGAACATTTGTGGGGGCACTTGAAGACTGAGAAAGCCAAGCATTATGTGACATCACAAGAAGCTCCTTGGAACATTGTCAAATCATGCTGGGATAACATGGATCACCAGGTTTTGCACAATCTTGTGGAGCCCATTCCAGCTGGAGTGCATGTTGTCATTAAAGCAAAAGGGGGACGTTCCAAATACTAAGATATTCTGAAATTCATGTTCATTTTTATAGATTCAAACTTTCACTCAAATTGTTAGACTGATATTATCATTTGTAAAGAAAAAAATTAGTATTACCTTTCAAAACAAAAGAAAATTATAAGTATCTTGAGGTGTCTCAGACCTTTAGACCCCACTGTATATACTGTATATATCATACGCACACATACAGTATATACACACACACATATCCTGCCATATACAAAGCCTTACAACATGATGAAAGCTCAGAGTGTTTGCAGAGTGAAGAGTCTGTAGAGGATGTTTCTGTTTCAGTGAGAGGAAGAAAAATCTTCAGGAGGTCAAATTTTTCATTTACAGTAAAAACATTTTACAGGAAGAGTCTAAGACAAACTGGCTGACTTCCTGTTCAACAGAACACATCTGGCGAGGAGAGGATGCGTGTGCGTGCATGTGTTTAACATCTGGTTTGTATTAAACACAGCTGAAGCTTCTTTCAGATGCAGAAACAACACTCCTGAACTAGTCAGTTGTAGACAGAAGTTACAGAGAGACAGCGATACAGACAGTCAGATATTTGAACCAAAACATAAACAGACGGAAGCTGACCTGAGACAGTTTAGTCTGCAGTGGGGTAGACTAACCCTCTTCTTCTGTCCACCTTTCATTCCTTTTTATTCCTCCTGTCTTTTCTTTCCTCTATCTTCCCTCTCTCCTCTCAGCAGGTTATCATCTGACCTTTCTTTTCCTGCCCTCTTTCTTTCTTTCTTTCTTTCCACTTATTCCCTCTCTCCTCTCAGCAGGTATCATTCTGGCCATCTTTCTTTTCTTTTCCTCCCTTCTACCTTCCCTTGGCCTCCAGCTCTGCTTCACACTGACAAAGCTTCTTTGTGAATTTCAGGGATATCTGGTGGTTCAGACAGATTTCTGGTATTGTCTCCATGGCGACAGGACCAGCAGGCCTCTGGGAACATCTGGACTTAATATGAGTCACAGCAGATCATAGCAGAGCATGCTGGGGGCTGTAATGTTCCCACGATGCAGTGGGGAAGCGGCTGAATTATTCTGGTTCTTAGTCTTCGTTTTTAAAAGGAGTCAAGGACTCTGGACTCAGATCTTAACTGATTTGAACTCTGGAGTCTGATCTGAACTTTGATCTGATCTGATCTGGTCTCTGGATTCAGACCTGGACTCTGGACTCAGTAGTCTGCTGTGTCGAGGACCTGTCACTCTCATTACTCAGTAAAAATTAAAAAAAAAAAAAGTAAAAACTTTTTAAAAACACTGTTGTTTGACTGACGACCTCAGTGATCTGGTTTCATTTAGTGAACGTATAAACAGTGCACCTACCGTGACATTTGATCTCTGGGTCTCCCCAGAACAGCTCTCTACACTCGCTGCATGTTCTACCTCCGAAACCCGGGTGACATGAACACTGACCGCTAATCTGTGGATGAAACAAACTGTTTATTATTCAGAACTCCAAAATCATCAACTTAATAAATACATGATGGACTCACAGCTACATGGTCCACTGGAAAACTGTCAACAAGGTTTTACAGTTCAATCATAAACCCTATCCCTTTTTTAACAGTTTGCTGAGCTACAAAGTATTTCCTCTATTTAAACAGGTAGTCTCATTGAGATCATGATGTCTTTTTCAAGAGATTGCACAATGGTCTTCCGACTGGTAAAAGAGTAGCAAAATTTGTTACAAAAAGCCAATTCTGATCTTCAATTTGCTATTATTTTATAACATTTTGAATTTCTTGATCTAAAAATAAAATTATGTTTTTTAACTACACTAAAATCAGAAGAAAATGTAATAAATAAAGACAGGTGGACTCCAGGGCTAAACATACTTTAACTCACAATGTTTTACCTTTAATCAATTTTATAGATTTAAATGAAACTTTACACAGTTTTTCCTCTGACTTCAGTACAAAACATAATTTAATTTTGCATTTTTGGTCTCCACCTCATTGCAGGATGTCCCATACGAATGTTTGGGGTCGCAGTCGCAGGTCTGACAGCCACGGCCGCTCGCCATGTTCCAGGTGTCAGACGCACAGCGGTCACAGTGTTGGCCAACTACATTCAGGAGGCAGTGACACTGACCGCTGCTGCGGTCGCAGTGACAGTCGCCGGATGATGGACAGCTGGAGGGAGCGCTGCCCAACTGGTTACAAACACACTCTGGAAACAAAAGAATTCATCAGGATTTATTAAGATTTTATTAAGAGTTTAATCTAGATTCTGGTCAAGCCTTCATTAAGATTTCATCAAGATTTAGATCAGTTTCAGTCAAGATTTTATCGAAGACTTAGTCAAGACTTCAAGCAAGATTTCATCAAGTTTGTCAAAATTTTTGTCAAGGTTTAATGAAGATTTTATTCCAATTTGATATAGATTTCAATCAAGAGGTTATTGTAGATTTCAGTCAGATTTTGTAAAAAGATTTTGTCATGACTATAATCAAGTTTTGACTGAAATTTTGTCAAGATCATGTCTCGATTTCAAATAACATCACAAAGCGTTCAACATGTCAACATGTCAATGAGATTACAGTCAGACATTGTCAGAATTTAAGTCAAGATTTCAATAACATTTCATAGAGATTATGTATATGTTGACAATTCAGTCAAGGTTTGATTGAGATTTTATCCCCAATTCAGACAAGATTTTATTCTAACTTTTTATTAATTTTATCATTGGTGGTACACTGGATCCCATCAGTCTCGTCTTACTGGTCTCTATTCCAATGACTTCATAGGGTTCTCAGATCACAGCAATGAATATGGCTGCCACGGTAACCCAGTAAACACAGTGTACTCACTCCTGCAGTCCTGCAGCAGAGCATTGCCGTAGTAACCCAGTTTGCAGTTCTGGCAGGCGGCACCCTCACTGTGGTACAGGCAGTTCAGACACTCGCCGGTTTGAGCATTACAAGACTGTGGGTCCGACATGTCAATGTTGTTGTTGCACTGACAGGGCTGACACTGCCCCCCCGGCTCACCAGGGTTTCCATAGTAACCCGGTGAGCACTCGTCACAACGAGAACCTGGAAGGGACGAGTAAGAATGAGACAGAGGCAAAGACATCAGCCATTGTACATGTCTGACAAAAAGTCTCATGTTTTCTGTGAAAGTAATATTCTGTTTTGGTTTCTATTTCTGTCAGCTGTCAATGAAGTGTTTCAGTGAAGATCACTGATTAAGTCATAAGTTAAATTGTCAACATACAACATACAATAAGTTTTGTTGCTCTGCTTTCACCCTCTACACATATCTGACTACTTTTACTCTTCTGCTGACAGTGCAACTGCTTTAACATATGTTTCTAATGACAGTTCAACTGCATTAACTTACATTACTACTGACAGTTCAACTGCTTTAAATTAAATGTCTATTGACAGTTTAACTGATTTAACATACACTTCTAATGACAGTTCAACTGCTTTCAGTGTTTACATACAAACTGACAAATATGCCTCTTACAGGCCTTAAAAACGAAACTATTATTTTCAAATGTTTTGCGTGATTACACTTAACCTCACTTCAAGTTCATCTCTTATAGTGTAACTGACATTTCAACTGCTTTCACGGCTTAGAAAACAAGGACATTTCAGCTTCTTTCACTTCTTATTATTCGGGTTACACTTCAACTGCCTACAGGGCTTAAACCGGAAAGTAAATTTTCATATGCTTTCAGCAGGTACACTTTCACTGATTAAAACTATTTTTAACTCTTAAAATTTAACTGAATTTCTAACTAATGTCAGTGCTTACATACCAACTGACTCTTCAACAGCTTAGACACAAGCTACATTTCAGCTGGGGATATCTATCTTTTAACCTTTCAGCTGACAGGTAAACTGTTTTCAGTATTAACAAAGTGATAATTCAAGGTTGCAGGGTTTAAACTCTAACTACTTTCAACTCTCACACTTCAGACACATTAAACCCTTTCAATGCTTTCAACACTTAACTCCCATACGCATCTCATAAACAATGTCAACCTGTTTACAGTGTTTACACCTGCCGTTGTTATTGAGTTTACTTCAGTTTTCTTTCTTTTTCTAGTTTATAACAGGAGCTTTGTTTGAAGTGTTGTCTTATAATATTTAAACCTGGTAGTCAATGACAAGACAATGTTGTCATGCTAGAGTTTCATATAGATAAGTACAGTAATAAACTTCCTGTGTCGGCAGAATATTTTCCTCTCAGCCCTTATCAGGTTTAAAGTGGAAACAAAAGGAAAAAGTGATCCATATGTCTGTCAGCAGCTTATTTCAGCCTTAACATCTTATTTCCTGCTGTAATAACAGACTTACAGTCACAACACATTCCTGCTCTCGGTTTACATCAAACTAAATCACAGAGCTTCTTCTCTTTAAATTAAAAACATGTTTGTCTCCACAGGCCAGGAGCTGTTTGACTGAGTCAACTAAAAAGTATTAGAGTTTATTTTTTACCCAGAAAACTTCCTGCTGAGTACCAAAACCTCAGGCTGAACTTATATTAAAACTGTTAATTATTCTGAGTGTCTACTGAGTTGTGTCCGGTTAAAAACTTTTTTCTTAAAAATTGCTCTATCGATAAGTTTTTGCCTCAGTGTTAATAAAGTTTACCTCTGTATCCGGCGTTGCAGACACATATAGCCTGCTGGGAGTCTTCGCCACGGTAACAACTTCCTGCAAACTGCCGCTGGCTGCCGGGGCCGTCGGGACACATGCAGGGACGACAGTGATCACCTGACCCCAACACTGGGTCACCGTAGTACCCATCCAGACACCTGAACACAGGTATGAGGAAGTCAGGAGGTCAAAAAAGAAATCAGATATCTGATCTGCTGCCAGTAAACTAGTGATCACCTGAGTAACCCTTTTTTTTTAGTAACCTGGTTTCTCTGCATAACGTGGAGCTCTGAGTAACCTGGCTGACTAATTGATTGCTGTACCTGTCACAGCTGTGTCCGGTGCTGTGGTCCCTACAGTTGATGCAGTGCCCGGTGTTGGGGTCACAGTTGTCGGCATGTCCATTGCAGGAGCAGGGTCGGCAGGTGGGAAAACCCCAGTGACCCAGAAGACAGCGATCACACTGTCGACCATACGCTCCCGAAACACAAACACACTGACCGGTGAGCTGATCACAAAACGGACTCTGTGAACCCTGAGGGTCGCATGCACATGCTGCAGAAACACAATAATACACAAAGATACAGTTAGATTTTGGCACAACACACAACAATACAAAAAAATATAGTTAGACACTGCAGAAAACACATATTACTTAAACTTCACTTAAACTTTCGCTCAAACAAATCTCATATATATATATATATATATATATATACATACATATACATATATCATATATCATATATATATCATACATATATATATATATATATATATATATATATATATATATATATATATATATATATATATATATATATCATATATCATACATATATATATATATCATATATCATATATCATACATATATATATATATCATATATCATATATCATACATATATATATCATATATATATATATATATATCATATATCATATATCATACATATATATATATATCATATATCATACATATATATATATATATATATATATACATATATATATATATATCATATATCATACATATATATATATATATATATATATATCATATATCATACATATATATATATATCATATATCATATATATATATATATCATATATCATACATATATATATATATCATATATCATATATATATATATATCATATATCATACATATATATATATATCATATATCATACATATATATATATATCATATATATATATATGATATCATATATAATATATATATATGATATAATATATATATGATATAATATATATGTATATTTATTTGACTATAGGTCACACTTAGAGTTTATACTGATCATCATTAGTCCTATCAGTATCGATTGATTATAGATTGATCGGGTCTTGACCTCTGCAGCCATTGGGTCCAAATTGGAACGTGGCTGGAGCACATCTGTCACAGTTCCGGCCGACCACGTTGGGGCGACACTGACATTGACCCCCACTGGGGTCACACACGGTGCTGAGGGAGCCCTGAGGGTCACACTGGCATTCTAGGAAATGGAGTCAAACAGTTAGAAAACCAACAAGCGTTTACAATTCAAAGAAAACAATAAATTCTCCACAGATACTATCTAAGAGAAATGATGACAGATTTATGAGCTGGGAGGTCTGCGGATGTTTGAGGAATTTGAAGAGGAAGAAACCAGTTGAATCTTGTTAAGGAGGTGAGGTTGGAGGTCGATGAGAAACAACACGGAAAAACTGTTGAGTGACCTCACTAAGAGATTAACAATAACAAAAGGAAGGAAAGGAGGAATTAAGCAGTTTTAGAGAAGAGAGTAAGATGATGATGAGGATGAGGATGATGAGAGGGGTCAAAGGTCAGCGTTAGAATGAAAAACTGTCAGTCAGCAGAGAGTCAGACTGTTATTTCAGAGAAGTAGAAGTGATGAGAGAAAACGGATGTTAAGGGAGACAGTGTCTTACGTTCTTTGTGAAACAAACTCACAACAGACAAAAGTTTTTTTCCGTGTGTATATGCTGACCCACAGCTCCTCTCTAAGCCCACCAGAGCAGATCTCTGACCTGCTACGTTCATCAACCAAAACAGTTTGTTTGAAGTTGTTCAGTATGTCTGTTGTGATATTTTGATCAAATAAACAAGGTTTCAATCTGACTCCATAAATCAAACTTCTCCTAAGAAAGACTAGCCTGGATATGATGTGATTACCAACTACAGACAAATGTCAAACTTTTTTTTTTTTGCAAGTAAAATAATTGAAAAAGTTTTCTATTAGCAACTAAATAACTAACAGTTACTATTATAAGTTTCAATCTGGATTTCGGTCCCACCACAGTCCTGAGACACCTCTCATGAAGGTTCTGAATGATTGATAGTCTAGAAAAATGATTTGGGCTTCAAGGCACATCAGTAAAGTGGTTCAAGTCATATCTTCGCGACAGGAATTGTTTTGTCTTTACCGGTAACTTTGCACCTGAGTGCACCAAATTGATGTGTGGGGTTCTCCAAGGCTTAATCCTTGGGCCTCTTCTATTTAACATTCATGTGCTCCCACCAGGCCACATTATAAAAGGCAATAACTATCGGCTTAGATATCCCTTTCTGCCCGAGTTTGTTTATTTCGTGTGACCCCTCTGCATTAAGTGACTTGACTCCACTATTTGCTGATTGGACCCGGACTGTCCTTATGTTAGGGCAGATACTTCTGGTCACAGAATGGAGAGCTACCTCTGCACCACTACCATCTTTGTGGCACCCTGGTCTTGGTCAGCTGGCTGCCCTAGAACGATTATCATATAGGCTGCTTGACAGGGAGGAGGAATTTCACCTGAAATGGGGGCAGTACCACTCTTATATATCGAGTGCTCAATGGCGTTTCCAGCTCATAAAAATAGCATTCAACTACGACATGAAATGTAAATAACTGAAGGGTACACTTTGTCAGAATACCGGTTTGCAAGCAATGCTGTTAACTTTTAAGCATTCCACGCATCACTGTTATATTATCCCATAGATTGTTTTTCATTTTTTGGTCTATTTCTATTCTTATTTCAATCGTTTTTCCTGTCTCAGGTTGTGATTTTTTTTTTTCCCCATTTTACTTTAATGCTCCATTTCAAGTTGATCTTGTCATTTGTGATTTAAACATTTGAATATGTTTTGTCTATAGTGAAAACAATAAACTATTAATCATAAAAAACATAACATCAACTATCATAATTATACAAATGACATCCAATTTTGTCAACTTGTCTGTCACTAAGTGACTACAGTCCCACTGATTCTATCTGCAAAGGAAATGAATAAATCAAAGATTGGTTGCGCCTGAACTAACTAAGAGCAGACAAAATTAAGATAACTATCCTTGGTGCAAAATATGGAAGGCTGAAAGTTAGCGCTCATATTGACTCTATGTAGCTCTGGAAATCAAAACCATGTTAGAAATCTTGGTGTGATCTTGAACTCAGGGTTAACCTTTAACAGCCACATAAAATCAATTACAAAGTCTGCATTCTGCCATATTAAGAACATAGCAAGAATCTTACATTTCTTGCAGGTTAGATTACTGTAACAGTCTTTTCTCAGGTCTCCCCAAAAAACTTCAGCTCATTCAGAAAGCTGCTGTAAGAGTCCTAACAAAGATCAAGAAAAGTGAACAAATCACAACAGCTCTCATGTGAAAGCACTGTCTTCCAGTGTGTCAGAGATTCGAGTTTAAAGCACTGCTGCTCAGTGGTATTGTGGTATGTATACACAGATATATGGCATATACCCACCTCTGGGAAGGGGGATTTAGCTACAGATATGTATAGGTGTACATCTTGGCTACAGGCAATCATGTTACAGTCTTTCATGTACAGTAATCTGTTGCCTTTACTGTGAACAGGAGACTTTTGTTCCCTGACTAGATTATTTAAGGTAATGCCTCCCTAGAGGCAACAAAAGTACCCTGTTAAATATGCACCAAACCTGGGAAGAGGCACTGCCTGAAGGACAAACTCAGGAAACAAATGACTAAGAGTAGCCAGGGAGAGTGGGGGGTTGGGAAGGTAGGTCCATTGAACCTACAGTAAACCCACCCAGACACCACTACGCCACTGCTGCCGTTTGTCTATAAATCTCACAGAATACATATGTGACTGTCTTTTACCCTCTGAACCCCCTGGGCCTCTCAGGTCATCAGGTTATCCGGCTTCTAACTGTTCCCAGAGTCTAATCTAAACACGGAGCAACATTTATTTACTCTGCAATACAGAGCTGCAACAAACTTCCAGTGGACATAAAACCACCTACGAGTCCAGATATCAGACCTCCTTTAAATCCAAACATCACACCGCCTTTAAATCCAGGTTCCAAACCTTGACTGAACCTTAAATACTCATCATGAACCATCTCACCTTCCTCTCCTGTATTTAGGTTTCTGTTCTTAACTTTTTAATGCCCTTTAGAAAAGTTTCTATTCTTTTAATTTGAATATTAATGTTTTTATGGTGCCTTTCTTTCTTTTTTATGCATTACGTGGAGCACTTTGATTGTATTGTGTATGATATGTGCTATACAAATACATCTGCCTTTCCTAATCTGATCCTCTGTGTGTGAATCAGAACTATGTTTGAAAAGACCTGAACAGGTTTAATTAAACCCTGAGGTGAATTCCTCCTGTTCTAATTCCACAGAAGTCAAAGGTCAGAGATCAGCAGCAGAACAGAGTGATTCATCAGACTTTCTGCAGGAACGTTTTCATCTTTTTCTTCTAAAACTCCGGATTTTTCTCTGCCAAGTTTGTTCCTACAAGTGTTTGAAATCCGATTTATTAAAGCGTCCTGAATATTGTCAATACAAATATTAAAAAACTAGTGATTGTGACAAAATATCTTAGGGTTAGGGTTAGTATGAGCCACTAGACATGAATCTGATCCTTTGAGTGGTTCTTACATGAGACTGAATGTGTTGCTTAAGAGCAGGTCACAGTTTGAATCCTTGTGCTTCAGTTTAAAATCAGACGACAACATAAAACTGAACCTTTTTCAAAGTCGCATTAGTGACAGCACAGAATGTTGCCTAGTGAGTTTGTAAATAGAGACCATTACTCCCATCAGGCTACCGACAGGCACACTTTGAACGGCCACTGCACTATGACTAGTAATCACTAAATCACTAAAATCTGCAGGACTGACGCTGCTGAAGTTTTTAGAGCTGAACAAATTTCTCCAGCTATTTAAGCTTCTGTGGTCACATTACAAAGCCACAAAGTAACTATGTACATTTAAATTATTATTGTTTCTTCCCAATCTCTGGCTGGTGCACACATTGTAAAATCAAAATCATAATGGCTGGTATCATCCTCTATATCTAATGTGAATTTACATGGGAAGTTTTAATCATTACTCCCTACCCTCTGCTGTGCTGAGGCCAGTGCTTTATTGCGGGGAGTGACGAGGACAGAGCCCAGAAGACAATAAATGAGTCACTAGTGTTTACAGTTGTTCTGCTGGTTTGAATAAAATCTGTTCAGACAGTCTGAGATTATTAAGGCAGAGTCATCATATTTAAGGTGGACTGGTGTACCTTTAGCTCCCTGGTGCAACATAGCGGAGATGCTGAAAATGAAGTTTCTGCAGATGTCTGTCATTGGCGTCTTAACGACGCTCTGGCTGTTCTCTAGACAACGATAACGCTGGAAAGTTTCCCAGCCACTGTTCCCACTGGAGTCTCCTCCCTCTGAGGACGTAAAGATCTCCAGGTTCTTACAGTGCGGCATCAACACGATCTGAGGATGAAGAAAACTATGAGACTGATTGAAAGCACACAGTCTGAACATGTCTTAATTTCCAGGCTCTTAAAGTGAGGCATCAACAGGATCTGAGAGCTAAGAAAACCATGAGACTAACCCACAATTTAATACATCTGTTTAATAAATTTAAATAAACCTGCAGGGCTGAAGCCGTCGGACTCAATTTTTAGGCTGAACATGTATCTCCAGACATTTAAACTTCTGTGGTTGTTAACATGTTGATGTCATATAAAAGTCACTGAGATCACATGGTAGAGCTACATAGTAAAAGAAGTACATTTAAACTATCATTGTTATCCCAATCTCCAAATCTTTTCCAGCACACACATAGTAGATTCCTCTCTAATGTCTGGCATTGGGCTCTGTATCAAATGAAGTTATTGGCGTCACTCCCAACAATCTGCTGTGCTGAACTCAGTGCTTCCTTTTGGGGAGTGACAAGGTCAGAGAAATTATCAAGTTTATACAGATTCTAAATTTACATAATAATCCATTCCACCTGCCCAACTGACTGAACTACTTTTACTGAAGTAAAATATTTGAACTTCAAGTGAACATGTCTACTTTCCATCACTTCATCAGTGTTGTGAAGATCAGATCAGAGTTTCCTCACCGAGTCGATGAGTGTGTATGGAGATTGGACATCACTGAGGGCCGAGTACAGCGGTAGGCTGAGGCGGATGGTGTAGTTCAGACCAGATTCAAAACAAACCGATCTGGGAAGAACCACATACCTGCGGAGACAGAGTTCCACCTGATGTAAGTTTTAGGTACTACAACACTTTGATTCAGATTCAGGAAAGATGGAGGTTTTGGTTTTGGTTTCCTCTCTCGTTCTCCAAGTAAGCGTTGACTTTTTCAATATTAATAACCATGAAGAACTCCATCGTTCTGAACCTGAACACAGAGCTGAAAGGATGTAGACACACAGAAGAACTGTTTCATCAGGATTTAATGTCAGGAGACAATACTGGAGGAAAACTAATAAAATACGTTGACGGTGAACATATAACAGAAACATAAGAACACCTAATATACACTATAGGTTTCTTTATTATGTTGATTTAATCCAAGTGCTATCAGGTTAAAAACATATTTCCTGTTGAAAATTATTCGTATTTACACTTATTTTTTAGGAAACACTTTTTGATAATTGTTACCGTGAGCCAGGGTGAAGAGAGATCATCTGGTTGTCATCATCAGGTACAGTGTTAACACAGCGGCTGTCTGCTCTGATTGGTCCAGGCCTCATCACTGTCATCAGGACCTCCTCCCATTGGTCAGGCAGCTACAAGATCAACACACACATCAGACTTTAAACTTTAACCTCTCAGCCCCCCTTTTTTATTTATTGTTGTTTTTTCTTCTACTTTCTTTCATTTTTTCTTTAACTTTTTATTTAATTATTATTTTCTTTTATGTGCTTACTTACTTCTCTTTCTTCATTCCATATACAGTCGCTTGAGAAGGTATTCAGACCCCTTCAGATTTTACACACTTTATTGTGTTGTGGATTTCATTTTAAATGGATAAAATTTCAATTTTTACCCATCAATAATCAATAATGACAAAGTGAAAACTGATTTTTTTTTAAATCAAAAATGAAATCTCTGGCAAAAATTTGAACTCTGTGGCACTCCACATTGCGGTCCGGTGCATCCTGTTTGCTTTAATTTTCCTTGACATGTGTCTAGAACTTGATTGGAGTCCACCGGTGGTAAATTGAACTGATTGGACATAGTTTAGGAAGGTATATATCTGTGTATATAAGGTCTCACAACTCAACTGTATATAAGGACAAAATCCAAGCCATGAAGTCCAAGGAACTCTCTGTAGACCTCCACAATAAAATTGTGGTGAGGCATGGATCAGGAAAAGGGTGTAAGACCATTTCTAAAGCTTTGAGTGTTCCCAGAGTTGTCCATCTGGCCAATGAGAGTAACCAGGCAAGAAAAGCCTCTGCAGTTATGGGATAATCTGCCAAAAGGAAGATCATCTCAGCAGCACTCAATCAATCAGGCCTTTATGGTAGAGCAGCAAGATGGAAGCTACTTTGAGTAAAAGCCATATGACAGCCTACTTTGAGCTTGCCAAACAGCATTTACAGGTCTGTGAGTGCATGAGGAAAAAGATTCTCTGGTCTGATAAGACAAAAAACTGAACCCTATGGGCAAAACTCCAAACACTATGTCTGGCAAACACCAAGCACTGCTCATTACCTGGTTAATACCCTCCCTAGGCTAAAGCATGGTGGTGGCAGCATCATGTTATGGGGGGTTTCTCGGCAGCACGGACAGGGAGACTGGTCAGAACTGAGGGAAGGATGAATGTAGCCAAATACAGAGAGGTCCTTGAAGACAACCTGCTACAGAGTACAGGGTCCAGAGACGCAGGCAATGGTTCACTTTTCAGTATGACAATGACCCGAAGCACACAGGTAAGACTGGCTTTGGGGCAAATCTCTGACTGTCCTTGAGGGACCCAGCCAAAGTCCAGACGAATGGCATAAACTGCCCAAATCCAGATGTGCAAAGCTTATAGAGACTCACCCAAGAAGACTGGAAGCTGCAACTGCTGCCAAAGGGGCTTTGCAAAGTACTGTGAGAAGGGTCTGAATACGTTTGTCAAATAGAGATTTCAGTTTTTTGATTTTTAATGAATTTGCAAAAACATGTTTTCAGTTTGTCATAATGGGTTTTTGAGTGTAGAGTGATGGACAAAAATGGCAACTGTATCTATTTAAAATTAAATGTACAACACAATAAAGTGTGCAAGAAGTGAAGGTGCCTGAATACTCTCTAACGCCACTGTACATACACTTATACACATAAAAATGTATGACTTGTAAAAAGCATCTATTAGCTATACGCCTTATCCTTAATGGGCGCGAGGGGGCTGGAGCCAATCCCAGCTGAGCATTGGGCGGGGTAGGCGGGGTTACGGTAAGGGTTAGGGTTAGGGGCAGGGTACACCCTAGACAGGTTGCCAGTCTACCAAAGGGCTGACACTTAGGCCCTGTTCATACCTGACATTAACATGTATCTGGGGTGATCTGATCACAAGTGTGCAGCTTAAAGTACACAAGTTCACACATGGTATTAAAATGCGTCTCGACATACATTTTGTATGACCACTTGTGATCGGATCTCATCTCCCCACTCAATTTGCAAATAAACATGTACATCCTTCCCATTTGCAAATACCAAATGTGTTGTTGTTTTTTTTTTAAGTGGTGGGAGGCAGCAAAGCACTTCCCTTGCCTAGTCTGCCAGCAAGTAAAAGAAGAAGAAATCAAAGTAATACAGGCTGCGTCTATTCCTTCGCATGTTCCAGGCAAACCAAAATTTGACATACTCCTAATATACAGTCAGGTACATGTATTTCGATAGTGACACAATCTTTGTAATTTTGCCTCTGTACATTACCACCATGGATTTGAAACAAAGCCATCAAGATGTGATTGAAGTGTAGACTTTCAGCTTTAATTTAAGGGGTTTAACAAAAATATTACATTAACCGTTTTGGAATTACAGCCATTTTTATACATAGTCCCTCATTTTCAGAGACTCAAAAGTAATTGGAAAAACCAACATAATTAGAAAAATTAGGATTGTTTTTAAAACTTGGATGAAAATCCTTTGCAGACAATGACTGCCTGAAGTGTGAAACTCATGGACACCACCAAATGCTGAGTTTCCTCCCTTGAGATGCCTCTCCAAGCTTTTACTGCAGCCGCCTTCAGTTGCTGCTTGTTTGTGGGTCTTTCTGTCCTCAGTTTTGTCTTCAGTAAGTGAGACGCATGCTCAGTTGGGTTGAGGTCAGGTGTCTGACTTGGCCATTGAAGAATATTTCATTTCTTTGCTCCGAGAAGCTTTTGGGTTGCTTCCGCAGTATGTTTTGGGTCATTATCCATCTGTACTGTGAAGCACCGTCCTATCAGTGTTGCAGCATTTGGCTGAATCTGAGTAGATAGTATAGCCCTGTACAGTTCAGAATTCATCCTGCTACTTCTATCAGCAGTCATGTCATCAATAAACACCAGCAACCCAGTTCCATTGGCAGCCATACATGCCCATGCCATTACACTGCCTCCACCATGTTTGACATATGATGTGGTGGCTTTCTGATCAAGAGCCGTTCCTTTCCTTCTCCATACTCCTCTCTTCCCATCAATCCATCAATCTGGTACAAGTTAATCTAGGTTTCATCTGTCCACATTCATAAATGTATCTCTCCTCCAGAGTGTTCTTGATCTGGCTAGATGTTATGAGGAGGTTTTTTCTTTACCAAAGAAAGACTTTCGCGATCATCCACTTTAGTTGTCTTCTGTGGTCTTCCATGCCTTTTGGTGTTGCTGAGCTTGCCAGTGCATTCCTTTTTTTTAAGAACCAAAGTACCAAATTGTTGCTTTGGTCACTCCGTAAGTTTGTGACATATGTCTGATAGTTTTTTTTTTTCAGCCTAATGATAGCTTCCTTCTTTTGCCTCAACACCTCTTTGGATCGCATATTGAGAATTCCCACAAACAGCTACCAAATGCACATTGAATCAACTCCAGACCTTTCATCTGCTTAATTTGCCAAGAACTTCTGTCACATCTTGATGGCTTCATTTCAAATCCATTGTGGTGGTGTACAGAGACAAATATTGTGCTACTGTCCAAACAAAGCTGGACAAAGCTGGCTTACATGATTTGTATGACTTGTATTTGTTTATGAATCAATATGTGCATCTGCTTACGCAGGGGATGTCTGTTGGGTAGGCAGTCCTTCAATGTGTACATCCTCAATGTGTCTCGGGTGCATTCACACCTGTACTTAGAGCTGTCCACTCATGACCAGATCACCCAAGGCACATGTTAATGCCAGGTATGAACAGGGCCTCAGAGACAAACAGCCATTCATGCTCACATTCTCACCTACTGGCAATTTAGATTGACCAATTAACCTAAGGGGGTACACGGAGGAAACCAATGCAGACACGAGGAGAAACATGCAAACTCCATAGAGAAAGGCCCTGGCCAGCTGGCAGGCAGGTTTGAACCCAGAACTTTCTTGCTGTTAGGTGACAGTGCTAACCACTGCACCACTGTGCCACTCATACTTATAAAACCATCTTATTATTATTATTATCATTTTTATTATTATCTTTATTATATCACCATCACTACTAACACCATTATTAATACTATTATCATATGTTTGCTTTTGTTTCCCCTTTTATGTGTGGTCGGTTTTTGATATTTTACATGTGTATATAGTAAGATTTGTATGCCGTCCTTACCGTTTTTCTGTCTGTTTATATTGTATCATTCTCTATTTTTTTCCATGCGTGAAATCTTTATATAATCTGTTGCCAATGATTTTCCAGGCCCTGTTTTAAAAGACATGTCAGATGAAACATTGAGGACAGTCTATCGAAGATCCAGTCCATATGTTACAACTGGGACATCTGTATAGTTAAAAAAGAGAGTACTAATAAAAACTTTCTTTTGATAGATTGATTGATTCTTTCACTAGTGCCTTGATGTGGGAAGAAGGTTGATGGTCTTTTCATGAAACTTGGAAATGAGTAAAATCTGCTTTTAGTTTTGATTTCTGGAAATCAGGAGCTCTTTCTTCAAACAAGGCATAGACATTTGACATTTGATGAATATGTTTGGGCAGTCGACACAGTTGGCCGGGTTAAATATTAGTTGGGAAAATGGCTTTGACCAGAGATTTATGATCACTGAGGAACCTAACTGCTTTTTGGTACATTTATTTAAACAAAGCACAATCTGATGTAATACAAAGAGATTGTGGTTTTGTCCAGCTGTGATTACTGTTTGTAGAATAATTTTTCATTATTGGAAATCCTCTACCTCGTCTACCTTTAAAGAAGAAAATCTAATTGATGTGCAAAATGGCTTCATATGAACAGGTTACATCTAGACTGGGAGAGAAGATATTTTTAATTTAATATGAAGCTCATTTCTTCTCAGATCAGACAAATGTTGGTAAAATGTCAAAGAAAAGATTTATGTGTTTGAACTTGTGAATGGTGCCTAAACCTTGGACTTTGTATGTGATCTATCTGCTGCCTTTGAATTTGATCTAATCAGATCGTTCATCTACCTGAATCTGAGAGAACTGATCTCCAGTTTCTGGTGGTTGATACGAGAGATTTACTGGATCGAAAGTGTTAATATGTCTGGTCATTAAGTCGAGGTTCAGCAGGTCTTATCTAACTATACAACATGTCTGGTGGTTTGTCAGTCTGAGAGAGACGGCAGTGTCCAATAATATGGTTTGAGTTCTGGTGGTGGGCAGGGCTGCACCTTGCTGACAGCATCCTACCTGAGGCTCGTAGCGGATTAGGATGTCGTACTCCATGGAGTGAGGGATGTTATCCACAGAGAACTCCAGGAAGGCCCCCTCTGGGACGTTGACCAGGCCAATACCTGTCCAGGTGGGACTACGGTCATGAGGGTGGGGCCTTGGCACCACTGTCACTCCCTAAAGAGATGAAAATATGAAACCTGATGAAAAAACTTCTGACCATCTCACATGTGGTGTTGAAGTCTTTTGTTTTTATCATTCAAATGAACAAACAGACAAGAAAACTATTAAACCATTTTCATCAGGAAAAGAAAAAAAATTATGAAAAGTTAGTAATTAAAAAATATATATATAAACATTTATGGTAAGTAAGCTTCATGCCCCTGTGAAATACAAACATAATATCTTTTCGGAGTGGTAAACAAACTTTAAATTAATAAAAAGGGGTCTGGAGGTCACAAGCAGACTGTAGCCTGGAGATGATCTGGTTTGTAGTAGAGCTGAAATAAAAGACAGTTTCATCAGCATAATTATGGAGAATGCACTGTTCAATTGGAAAATACAGTAAATAGCACAGGAACTAATATTGATCTTTGTGGGACTTTATTCAAAAGTTGTTCTTTATTCTACAAGTGCCAGAAATTTGACCTCTTTAAGCTTTTTTCTGCATGAACCTCAGTAGGTGAAGTTGTGCCAGAAATCCCTACTCTGCTTCTACAGGGCACTTTTATCAACCATCTATGAACTTGATTTAAAACCTTTAGCAACAGTCTTAAGTCTAACATAAAGATCTGATTTGAACCGAAATTGAAAGCAGCTTATTGAACAAAGCTTACTGATCTAATATAAAAATGCTAAAATAGGTGGTTTGTATTAGACTCCTGTAGCGGAAGTCTGTTCACTTATTTCTTGAGCATTAAAATAAGCCACACGAAATTAAGTCAAAGCAAGGATACATTTCTTTGCATCAGAAACAGTAAGATACAGTCTGACTTTACTATATTTAGAAAACGGCCAAATGCAATCTTGAGCCTCGAGTTTGAGTTTTAATTTCAAATTAAGTCTCTTTTTTTTTTTTAATTTATCCTGACAAATTATAATCTCACCCAAGCTGTGACACTCTTCAAGCAGCCTGTTAAATGAGACCTGAGAGATATATATACAAGTGGTTGTCAGCACAGAAATGTTTATACAACACCATGTTGTTGTATAATTTGGCCTTGTGGATAATGTAGAATGTGTAATGACAATAAGTGTGGAACATCCCCTACAATACTGACAGAAGATTGGCTTCTAGTTTAAAAAGCTGCCAAACCATCTGAAAATAATCAAATTTTTACTTATATAATAAATATGACTCAGTATACGATAATTTCTCAATTTTTAGTTTCATAATTTTTACTTTAAACATCTAAATTTTGGTTTAGTATCTCCAAAGTTTCGACTTAACATGAGTAATTTGTCTTCCAGGTGATCAAAGGTCTGAGGTTAAAGGTTAAAAAGTGACTCACTGGTCCAAATTTGGCATCCTCAGCCTCGTAGGTGTAGTGATCCAGAGCGATGAAGTAGAATCCAGACTCGACCTGATCGCAGCGTCGACCGAACATGTGATCTCTGCAGATGCATTGACCACTCACCTGATCACAACTACAAGAAGAGAGGAAGTTGAAACATGTCAGAACAAATGAAGACAAAAAGAAAAACTCAAACAGAGCAAATAGCAGGAAGGAAAAATATCCAGAAAACTGAAGAAAATCAAAAAGAGGGAAAGGGAAACTAACTAGGATGACGAGAATTAGAAAACAGAATGACTGACAGACAGAGAGTGAAGATTTAAACTGCATCTAATGAATTTTTAGTAAGAGGACCTTTAAATGTAGATTATTTTGTTACACATACAGTTTTCAAGCATGAATTCCTGCCAGGAACCCAGTAAAGATGAAGAGGTAAAAGTTTCAGTTTAAAACCCTTTAAACAGTTGTTAACTGTTTGTTCGCAGTTAGCTGTTAAAGCCTTTGTCTGCTTCACACACACATCTAATTCTGCATTGTGTGTAGTTGTGGTATGATATCTAAATCATATTATCTCATGTTTATCTTCCTCTTATTTGTACTTCAAGCTCCTTGATTGGTTGTCATGTTGCAGCAAAAAAAAAAAAAAAAAAAAAATTACCAGAAGCTGGTTAAAACTCTCTCTTTGCACAACTATTTCTGTCCCTGAAAATGTGAAAAGTTACCTTTATGTTTAAAACAATATCAAGCGTCCCCCCATTCTATCAACATATCTGAACCATTCATGGAGTCAGGACAAAGAAACACAAAGACTCAGAGATGTTGGAGAGAAAGCAGTTTGCTTTCAGTTAGCTGTTAGCAGTGATTTGGACATAAACTCACTGGTTGTTGACAGCTCCTCCTAGATCACAGTCACATGGTCTGCAGCCGTCCATATCATTACTGAGACCCCAGTGTTCAGACTGACAATACACGTACACACAGAGTAGAGGTTAGAGACATGTCATTAAGTAATTTTCTGACCTCCCACTTTATTTCTGTCCTTAAAAACCTGATTTAAATCTGTCAGAGGAAGTCTTCCAGACTTTCATCTCCTTCACACCCAAACACACAGATGTGAGCTGCCACAATTTCAGAGTTACAGGTTTTCTAGTGTCCTCAGTAAATTTATTACAGTTATCTCTCTGCAGTAAGCTGATTTATTAGACATCATGTAAGCAGAAACCTGCTTTCTGTAATCTTATATGGATATTAGACATCAAACATATGAGAACGTAAAGTTCAAGTCAGTGTTAAAGGAGCTGTTTGTAAGTTTTGCTATTGCTACCTGGCCAACATTAGCATTAACAGTTGTACTTACCAGTATAAACGGAACGTTCGTTACCAAACCTCCTCCCTTTACTCGCCAAGAACTGTCTCCAGCGGTGGAAAGCAACGCCAGTTCTTGTTTCTATCACTTCTTTTCTTCTACTGAAGTTAGCAGTAGTAGCAGTAGTAGTCCCTGTAAGATCCAGGCTGCCCTGAATAAGTAGCTCTGCTCACAGGACGTATTATAACCTCTTGTCTTATAAAGGCAACGATGGCTGAAGCTCTTGGTAAGTGACCATCACCACCACCCGCTCCCGGGAAGAAATCACATTCAGCGGCACAGAAAACTTACAAATAGCTCCTTTAAGTCACTAAATCTGTCAGATATGTTTTAGGTGTAATAATAATATTGACAAACATCAGAAAACATCTGTTCATGTTATCAGCAGGGAGCCAACCACACAGATTATTATTTTTGATTCATAACACCTTTTACTGCTAGCTATGCCTATATTGTACCTCAATCAAAGTCTTTTATGAAAACATCAGTACATGACGTTTTCTTTCTGCTGCTGGTTCTCTGTTTGTCTATTCCAGTCTGACCAAATTCACATTCAGGACTGGTTGAACTTTTTTTTCTTTTTCATTGTTGTATCCACACTGTGTAACATCAGTAAATGTATTTGCTTACCACACACTGGTCACAATCTCGTCCAGTCACAAGACGTTTACAGAAACAACTTCCTGTTTCACTGTCACAGGGATTTCCTCCAGGAATTGTTCCCACAGGGCTGCAGGCACACGCTGAAACAGGTAATACACTCAGTAACAATACACAGTAATAATAATATACACAGTAGTAATACACAGTCATAATAATAATACACAGTAACAATACACAGTAATAATTATATACACATGAAAACCCAGTAATACTAATAATAATAATACACAGTAACAATACACAGTAATAATAATACACAGTAATACACACAATAACAATAATCCTACATATGGTGTAGGGTTTTTCAATATCTGTCACTCTTACTGTGTGTCTGTAACTGTGTTATGCTTCCTGTCATGCAGGTGTTTTGTGTGTGAATGTTTCTGTGTAGATGAGTATTTCTGTGTGGGTGTCATGCATTATTTTGTACTTCACTCAGCCCATAATGCACCTGTTTGTATATTGTTATGTATCTTGTTTTGAAAATTGCTCTACTGATGTTATATATCTTGTTTTTTGCATGTGTTGTATCCTGTTGTGCAGGTGTTCTGTATTTTGTTACGGTGTTATACATAATTTCTTACCTTTACAGCCTTCGGGCTCGTCACTCAGTCCGTAATGTGCCTGTTTGCAGAGCTCGCAGCGTTCTCCCTCCACATTGACTTTACAGCGACATTGGCCGGCAATTAGACCAGCTCGAACGTCTGTCATCCGGTCACATATTCCTCCATTCAGAGAGCCCAGAGGGTCACAATTACAGGCTACAGAGACACAAAGAGGACAAAATTCAGTCTGATCAGCATGATATTTTTAATAATCTACCTGTCTAGAGACAGATTAGTCTAACTGTGTTAATGTTTGTCTGTCTGTCCAACACTCTGACCCAGAGGCAGATCTCTGAAGATCTCCTGGACATAAAAATATTAAATTCACTGTGAATCTTCATGTTTCTTTCATCATGAACCTGGTGATGCTCGGTGACCTCTTATAGCACCACCAGCAGGTCAGATGAGCACTGCTGTCAGGCAAACTTCAGATTTATATTAATATAGCATCAAGTTCAGATTCAGTCATGTTCAGGATACCCAGGTTTACCCACAATCCCATGCAGTGTGTCTGTAAACAAAGAGGTTTAAATGGGTCCTACATGGACATGAGGCTGTAATAATAGAAGGTGCTGTATGTTGTACAAATTGTAAGAACCCTTTGAGGGAAATGTGTGAATTGTGATTTTGGGCTGTGTGAGTAAAGTTGACTTGACTTGATCTTTTGTGAAGGAATTTCCGGCCTGAATGAAACCATAAATCCTCATCACAAACACACGCGCACAGGCACACACACACACACACACACACACACACAGAGATCTGAAGTAAATTCTTCAGTTTGATTAGAGCTATGGTCACAACTACACTGTAAAAAATATTAATGTTTAGTCTCATAGTCAATTATCTTCTCTCAACTATCTTGTCAAATATTCAGCCTTTAAATTTTTTTCAGGTTTATGTTATAACTCTTCTGACAAAGTAATTTCACCTCAAAATCTATCTATCTGTTCTGGAGCTTTTGATCATTTAACATGATCAGAAGATGTGTTGCTTTAGTCAAGAAAGAACTTTTATTTTAACTTTAAAGCAAACATATACTAGAAATCCTTAAAGTGTTCAGAAGAAAATAGAAGTTTGAACATTTAAAAGGTACATGAAAACTGAGAAACTCCATGTGCTGAGGAAGATCATGCAGTCGATGATCAGATCATCCAGAACAGCTACTAAATGTGAGAGATTTTGGGGTGAAATTGTTTATTTGAACTTGAAATTAAATTACATCATAAATGGGACTCAGCTGTATTCATTTACAGTGTTTCATTTAAGTTTGTTTTAATTGTTGACATGTTGAAATAAAGCAGAATAATTCAGATCACCTCACTGATCTGAAGACAAGATTCAAATTATTTAAACTGTTTTGTTTATGTTGGAAACTACAAAAGTTTACAGAGGAAGTGAAGTTTTTCACTTGTTTAAGTCAATAATGTGTTAAAAAAAAAAGCATGTTTTACAGTGTACAGGTGTGATCAGAGCCCAAGTGTTTTCTGAATCATCAGGAAAAAAACCTCCATGTTTAATTAAGCAGGGAGGACATAAATGTGACACAAAGAAAAATGTGTTAATGCAGGTTTTAATTCTTGTTCAGCTGCCTTCAGGGCGTGTTACAGTTTAAAGGATCAGTCTGCTGGACTAAAACCAACAATGTGTTCCTCTGTCTCTCAGTGCTTTCTGACTTACCGTCTGTGGCTTTCAGCTCGAACTTAACACCCTGTTTTACCTCAAACACACCCCTTTCACAGATTAAAGCAATGTATTCAAACCATTTCGACACACAGACACAGTAATTGCCTAAAATAGCTGGTCACTTTAGTTTTTAAACAATCACAGTGTTGATTGGGTTTATACAGCTCTCAGTGTTTTATATTAAACAATTCACAGATCAGACCGTGTGGACTCACGTTGGCAGATGTTGGGGTCTCTGACATCTCTCTCTGGATGTTGGTAGTAAAACGGTTTACACTGCTCACATTTGTGTCCGGCTGTGTTGTGTTGACAGTCATCACAAACACCTCCACTGACATTTCCTGAAGCCACGAACACGGCCATGTCGAAGTGACATGAGTCCGAATGCTGGTTACAGTTACACTCTACAGACATCACAGAAGAATAAGAGGGGAGATTCAGTCAGACAGACTGACACTGGGAAAAAGAAAAAAAAAAGAGTTCCGAGTCGATAGATTTCAGGTACGGTTCAACTGTTATCTGACAGCTGTTTTTACCTGCAGCGGCTGTTTCACACTGAAGTCACGATGATTGATCATCGATCAATATGAATTTATAAATACAGACTGAAACAGGACATGAAGGGAGTGATTTGACTTTGTTGTCAGGACAGATTTTAAATAACAGACATTTGATTTTATTTCTCAACTGTTTCAGTGTCAGTTCAGAAACACAAACAGCACTTAACGTATAAGTTTAGTATTGCTATCAAAAGTTTGACCTAGTCCCAGTCCACCAGAAACCAGTAAGCACTGGGTTTGCACTGGTCATCATCCAACAGAAAGCAGCAGACAGCAGGAGAGGCCAGTAGAGACGAGAAGGAACTGGTAAAGACCAGTAAAGATAAATATTGACCAGTATAAACCAGTATGTACTCACTCTTGCAGGCGTTGGTGTTGCGTCCCTCGGCTGGTCTCCAGGGAAGGTCGTGGTAGAAATCCTGACACTGTTCACAGTTCAGACCTTTAGTGTTATGGTTACACATGCAGTGACCATGAACCTGCGGTTACAATAAAACACAGAAACCTTTATATACACACAAAAATAATCAATAATCAATATTCACATCCTTCGTCCGTGAACCTGTATTTACACAAAACACATAAACTGTCATAACCATTAAAAAATAAATGAAAACAGGAGAAACCATAGAGAAAACTAACAGTTGCCATTTCAATAATCACCTGCAACTCATTAACATCCTGTGGTTAAACAACCATTCAGTCTGAGCTGCTGACGCATCACTGAGACAAAGACTGTTTCCTATGGGATGAACCACCACTGACCCCCACCCCAGGACTCACCATACCCTCCCTTTTCTGTCCAGCTCCCTGGATGGGGGCACACTCAGAGGCGTGTCCATAGCAGAAGCAGTTTCCTCGCACCACCATGTCGTAGATGGCGTAGTAATACTTCTCTTTGATCTCCATTCGAGAGTCCAGCAGATTGTCTCCAAGCGTGTGCAGTTTGGTGAACCTCACCCGCAGGTTGGTGATTTTCAACATGTCTGAACAAAGTAATCAAAAACAACAGGTCAATAAATGATCAATAACATGTCAAGAACTGATTAATAGCAGATACATAACTGATCACTAACTCTGGCAGATCATATAGTTACTGGTGGGAGGAGACTTACTCTGGATTCTGGGGCTGTAGGGGTCGTTGATCCTGAACGCCGGGTCCAGAACTCTGAAAATCACCTGGAAAGAAGGGACATTTCACCAAATTATTTACTTTTATAAAAAACATAAAAGACGACATCATGATGACATAACAGTGCTGTTTCATCAGCCGAGTTATTACATCATTTCCACTTTAACCCACCAAACTACCTGTCAGAGTAAAACCTCGGAGTACTGCAATAGGAGTATTAGAGTACTGCAGTACTTTTCCCTCAGTGACTGGCTTGATGTTTGAGTAACGAAAGTCACACCTGACATCATGGTGACATCACAGTGCCATCTCATCAGGTGAGCTATGACCTAACTTCCTCTTTAACCTATTGGTTGTCACACCACCTGTCAGAAGTTAAACCCTCAGAGTTGTAGTACTAGGATTATTGTGTACTGCGATCGGAGTGTTAGAATTCTGCAGTACCTCTCCCTCAGTGGATGGCTCGATGTCTGAGTAACGCGAGTCACAGATGACATCATCGACCTTCTGCATTGGACCCTGGGAAATGTAGGGGAAGGACGTCTCACAGTCGTAGGCAAAATAACGATAAACCTGCCACGTCTTCCCGAAGTCAGCTGACCGCTCGATCACCATCGCAGCAGGACGAAACGTCTTAGGAGAGAAAACCGTATGAGAAAAAACATAGTTAAACTAAATATAATGAGATGTTCTGATGATTCCACTGAGAATCATCAACAAAGAACGTGTAAAGAAAGTGTGAACAGTGTTATTCATGTATTAAGTAAAGATCCTTTAAACTGCCTGTTCCTACAGTTCACTGTGTGTCTTAAATACTTATAATAATGATAACAACATTATTATTATAAGTATTATTATTATTGTGTCCCTGCAGGTTAAACTCTGATATATCTTTAATTTTCTTGTAAGTCTGATTTTCCTGTCGAGCCAGTCCGGCAGACAGCAGAATGCTTACAGAAGTGAAAAACTGGTAGACTGATTTGAGCTTAATTTTCATCAGATCCGCTGTCGTTTGACGTTCAGTTTTAGGGAACGGTGACCTTGCTTAATAATTCATTAAACAATCAATGATTTCAGATGAATTTCTGAGAGTTTGGTTACCTGTCTGCAGATTGAGTAGTTCAGTGATCAGATGTTGAGCATGGCTGATATAAAATCAATCAGAGTTGTAAGCGGAAGTAAACAATCCTTCATCATTCCCTTGACAGCCCACTGGTAAACTCACAGTAACACTAATGTATGACAGGACAGGATTTTACTTTTTAACTGCTTTTGCAAAGAAAACTGACCAACAGATCCTTTGGAACAGGTTATGTATTGAAAATATACTCTTTGCTGGACTGTCCCTTTAAACTCATGCAAGTTGGTTGGAGCTATCAGTGTGTGACAGCTGTGCTGTGTGTACCTGTGTAGAACCTACCTTGAAGGTCATGATGAGGTGTGTAAAGTGAAACTCAGCCTCCAGGTTTAGCTGGATGGTAATGTTCTCCAGACCTGCAGGCAGAACAACCAGTACACGATCAGTAACCTATAGATCAAATGCAGTGTTTGGACTTCACATCAACATAAGCAGTGTGGTACACATCAGCCTAATGCGTCAGTTAAAGTGTTTTCAGATGCAGTTCCTGTAATGATCAAATTCTGACTGCACTAAAGTGAGTGAAAAAACCTCCAAACCTCTAAGATGCTGCTACTGTATAAAAACTTTTTAAACTTTACTTAAACAGGAACTAAACTTGAGAACTAAAAGTCATTTCTGTTCATTCGCGTCTGGGTCTCCACCACATCGTAAGAAAATCCGATCAGACAAATTAGGCAGATGACAGATGGAAAAACTACACTATTGTCTGAAGAAACACACATCTGATTCTGTTGTTGTTTGTATGTACCGTGGGATGGTTTGATATGATGGATGAATGAAAATGAGACTGAAAACTGTACAACTCCACAGCAAGGATCTGCTGAATTTTTAATTCATGATTTGGAACAAAATCACCATGAAGCTTTCAGATAATAAAGTTTTCTTTCTTATGATGACTGGTAGCTAAATGGTTAAGGCACATAACAAACAACTGCAAATTTCGATTAAATTCAATTCAATTCAATTTTATTTATATAACACCAAATCATAACATAGGTTATCTCAGGGCACTTTTCATATAGAGCAGGTCTAGACCGGACTCTTTATGATTATATTTAGAGACCCAACATTCCCCCCTGAATCACTGTTTGATTCCAGCTGTGGACATTTGTTGAATGTCATATTGAATATCTCTTTTCCAGTCTGTCTCTACACTATCTGCTGTCACATATCTTCTTTAAAACAATTTGTGAAGCTGGCAACAAAAATGCACATTTTTTTGTTTTTAACATTAATAAACAGTAAACATCGGACCCATATATCTAGAGCCCTTTGAAGCAAATCTGTGATTTGTGGTATTAGATTAAATAAATATTATATGACTCTAATTGGCTCCTTCCTTGTTGAAGCAGCCGCGATATGTTAGACTAATCAATAACAGTCCTCTAAATGTTCTTGTTCTCTGGTTCACTTGTTGCTCTAGTTGAACACACCCCGACCCACCACTAATGACTCTAAAGCTTCCAGGAGGGCCCTGCCCCACAGCTTGAGAACCAGTAATCATGGTGAAAAGAAGGCTCCAGGCTGTGTTCAGAGTTCAACTCAGACTTCTTCTCTTCCTGAAATAAAAGCACTGCCTCTCAGTCATTTAAATGGAGTCAATTAAGTTACCCGGAGGGGGGGGTGAACATGAACATCTCTGAGTTAAACAGAAGGAGTGCTGATGAGATAACAAAGGACAGAAATTAACCATATTTTCTAATAGTTGCATTGTTGTTATGTTTAATGCTGCAGTGTTGACAGAGAAGGAGAACAGTGCTTCCACTACACTCGTATGGGCCTGGCAGGCCGTCAGGCCTGTACCATTGTACCCAGACCAGGCCAAAAAAAATGTTTTTTTAAAATAATGCCAAATATGAATTAATTCAGAAATCAATAATCATTTGCATTTGGGAGCATCTGTGCGGCGCTATTCCGAAACGCAAGTCAACCTCAGTGTCATTGCCTGAGAAACTCTTGACGTGACGCGAGTAACACTGTTTTCAGAGTCTCTTTTAATTGCTGCAGATCAAGAGCGTGAGTGTATGGGATGGAAGTTATCTAACAGTGAGCCTGAGTAAAGTTGGCACAAGCATGACCATCGTTGTCGCCAGTCCGAAAAAAAATAAAATAAACATCAAACATCTGGCTTGGACCCAGAGTGGTCGAAGAACACCAAATATAACGTGGTTATACCAGACTACCCACAGTAAATTCCAGTTTGTAATTTCTCCTTGCAATCATTTTGTTTTAAATCTAGAAAATACAGAGCAAACAAAAAATTTCAATGCAAATATAAATTGCAGACTGCCTGCTGTGCCATCTGTGCCAATTTGTATTATTTTTCAAAGCATACCATCAGGCGTGAAAAAAATTCTAGGGGGAAACACTGGGAGAACCTCCAGTTATTCAGACTAACATCAGACCATTAATCTGATTAATCTGTCAGACCTTCTCACTTCTTCAGATGAGATGGAAACACAATCAAGGCTTTTAGCTCTTCAATTCATATTCTGGAACTATTTAACCTAAAGAAGACCATGACCAGACACCTCCCTGGTTTAATAAAGTTACAATCAGTTGATATGTAATCAATTAAATCAGCTTTGAGTCCAGAGGTTAAACCTGTAACAACATGTCTGACTGACTGAAGTCTGAGGAGGAGTTCATCTTAGACCTCTGACCTCGCTGATCCCTGAACTCTGACCCCTTTGTTTTGTTTCTCACCGTTCTCGGACTGCCACCATGTCTTCAGTCTGTTCGGAGCGAATGTTGTTACAACATTCTCAATGCGATGGCTGCTCGTCTGATTGGTCAACTCGTCATAGGGTGCCGCCGAGTTGCACACAAAACACTTCTTCTCTTCCTGGTTAATCAGACAGAGATAAAGGTAGAGAGACATGGAGACAGACAGGAGAGAGTGGGGCAGTAAAGGGTTAATGGCAAGATGAATTCCTCAGATTCCTCTCTGCTGTTGGTCAGTGGAGTTAAGAGGAAACTTTCTGACCACAGATTATTTTAACTCTGAATGGAATGTGTAAAAAAAAAACAATCAGCTGATCTGTGATTAATTTCCTGTTGTAAACAAATATAAAATCAAACATCCAAAACTTTGTTCAGCTGAAAGTTTAACCCTTTAAACACTCGACTTTTCACTTTATTCACCGTCAGAATTTTTACATCTGATATTATTCTTCTCAGGATACGTTGATCTCAGAAATGTCAATGAAATCGTACACATTCACCTTTAATAAGTGTTAAATTTATAACAACAAAATCTTAAATTTACAGCTGCCTCCTGAATGTCAATTCAGTTTAATTCAATTTAAAACAAATTTTACAGTCAAGTCGCTGCATCATGTCTGTTACCTTTTTTTATAAATGTATTTGTTTATAAATCTACTTTTGCATCAGAATAACTGCAGTATAAAATTAACTGTGATGGAAATAAAGAGTATAGAGACTTGTTTTATCAAAGAAAAATATGTTCTTCTTTCTCTGTTTCAAGTTTAGCACATTCAAGAAAAAATAAATTAAATTATTAGTAGAACAGTCTGAGTGACTATAGGGCCTTTCAGATTAATTATAGATTTAATTTGTCTTTTAATATGATCTGTTCTTTCAGCAATTAACTTGTTTTAATAGACTCTTGTTCTTTCTATCAGTCACTCTTCACAGAAACATGTTGGATTAAATCAGTTAAATTTACAACTTTTTAAGATCTTCTTAAAATCACATAGAATGAAATTTAATATCTGTTTCACCATCATAAGGGCAAAAGAATGAAAGGATGATGGAAAACTAGATGATGACATGGATTCAAATTATTTTTTACTATAATCACATTTTTTCAGTATTTCCCAGCAGTTTTTAACAAAAATGTCTAATGTTGTAAATTGATTTAATGCGACGGGGACCCAGATAAGCAGAAGAAAAAGGACAAATAGATTAACCAAATAAAAATGATTTGAGTTTATTTGAGTTTCTGTTAAAATCTTCAGTTAACATACATGAAGTGCCATTTAATCAGGCTGAAGATGCTCCTGGATAAAACAAACAGATAAGATGGTGACTACGATTGTGTTTCTGTAATAAAAAGATGTCTGAAATGTTTGATAGTGAAGCAGAAAATTCAGACAATGGTTTTATCTATCTTTTATTTATCCTACTGTACTATACCTACATTTTGTATTTCCTTCACTGTGGATTACTATCTATTGTTACCATACAGGTAATTCTCATTACAGTATTCATTACTTATTAAAGCAAAAAAGACCCCATGTATTTAGTATAAAAATTTAGCTTCCAGTGTTGATACATGTAGCTATTCTACAGGACATGCATTTTATTTTAGTTTTTAACAAAACTGGAATAAACTTAATCCCACGTGCAATTGTATATTGAGAAGGATCAACGATCAGAATCATGGATGTAGTCTCAAACTTTACTGAATCGACTCAACAGAGACTTTGGATTACTTATCTTAACACATGTTCTGTGTAGTCTTTGTTGTTATGGGAGAATTGACGCACTAGAACTTCAGTACTATACACACTGGTTGTTAAGTGGGGTGTTGTTTCTGTGTTTCTACGTGTTGTATTTTTACTGCTATATATTATGCATGATGTTTTTTTCCTGTTGTGTGTGATATTGTCATACTTTTGTGTAACTGTGAGAGTTGACTCACTGTGAAAAGACATGACTTTTTAGAGGAAAACTGAGTTCAGTGTTCTTCTTTCAGACCCGCAGAAACTCTTTGATGTGTATCGGTGTGTGGATCTGAGTTCGTCACAACAACGACTGAGACACTGAAATGAACACTTACTGGTCTGCAGACAGTTTCCATGCTCACAGAGAAGAAACCAGTGACAGCAATAAAATGATCAGTGATCAGTCTGAATTGTGGTGATGATGTGACATTGACACTCAATACCTGATGTTTACAGAAAAAGCTTCACACTGAGCACGCTCAATTTATTTAGTATCTGACTAGACAGCTTCACTGTGACCGTTCTCCTTCAAAGTGGTCTGTGTTTTCTCCACAGGAACATCTGGACAAACATCTGGCTGCTGGTAGAGCTCAGTGTTTCCTTATAGGGAGGTCAGTTTACACAGGATACACTGCAGACTCAAACACACACAGTTGTATTGCCATAATTTAAGAGGACACTACATTGACTTCCATTCATTTGCTTAGCCAGTAACCTAACCATGACCATGTTTGCCTAAACCTAACTCTTAACCTAAACTTAACCTAAAACTAACCTTACCGTAACCTTAAACCATTTCTGTGTGTGTGGAGTTAAAATCTCATGGTTGTTTCCTCAGAAAACAGAAAACCAAAGATTTAAATTTAATATTTCTCACTCTGATTAAACTTCAATCTGATGTTTTTATAAAAATAATAAATAATGTGTTTGCTGTCTTCGACTGTTTTCATCTGTAAAGCTTTTTTAAAAATGTTAACCTGAACGTTCAACATGAATCTGTTCTGAAGCTGATAAATCAGTTCTGACTGTGAAATGAAGCTGATAAATCTTTAAAATATGTAACTCCATGTAACAGTGTGCAGTTTGTACCCTGACAGAGCAGCTTTGACGAAACTGGATGGAGAAACTCAGATAATAAGCCATGATAGTATCCTCAATGTTGGACTAAGTGCTCACTCTGTCCGGACTGTTCACAGTTCACTAAAGTTAAACTCAACAGGGAAAATTCACATGGATTTATTTCACCACAGAGAATGAGTGAGTCTTAACTCAGGTATCAACTCAACCTGTACCTTCTATGTTCATATACCTGTATTTAATGTTGTACAGGTATATGTTTACCTGTATATTGTATTGTATTGTATTGTATTTCTATCAATCATGTGTTAAATGCACCTGCAGATGATTGTTCATGTGTTAATTTTACCTGCAAGTGGCTGACAATGCAGAACGGTTCAGGTCGGTTCAGACCACAGGTGGAGGTGGACGACAGCTGGTGGGCTCGGCCAATCAGTAGGTCTCCTGTTGCAGGGTAACAGCTGCCCTCAGTGCAGACGTCACTGAGCTCGGGAAGGCTAACATCATCCAGGTCACCGCTCACCAAGGTCCCCCCCTCTTGAGCACAGGTACGCACCTGCAGAGCTGAGAGCAGAGCTTCTTATTGTGAAAGCCTAACTGACTGAACCAGAACTGAAAAGTCTGAAAAAAAACTCTCAGAGTCAGACGACAGATTGTTTTTTGTTAACAGTGAAATCAGGCTTTGACGCTCTGACCGCTGGTTGATTGACAGGTCAGTGTAAATAATGGCACCAACGAAGAAGAGTGTTCAGTTCTTCATCTAAGGTTTTAATGAGGAATACTCGCTCTCTTCTCCTTGGTTGAATCTAAAAACACGTTGAGCTGTTTAAACAGAACATTTCTCAGATTATAACTTCTATTAATTTATAAAGGATGTTTTCTTGATTACATGTTCGACATGCATCCGCCTCTTTTCTGATTTTCTTTGATGTACTTCAGATTTGATATAATCTGACTTTAATATAAAATTTCTTATATTTTATTTCTTCTTCACAAATTAGTCTAACATCAAAATTTTATACAAAAATCAGTCAGATGTTACAAACATGAAGCTGCTGAGATTCATCACACTGACAGAGAGTTCAATAACCATAATATAACATTAAATATTATCTGATTAAATATCAAATTTAAAATAATCTGATTAAATATAATCTGGTTAAATATTAAATTAAATGTGAGATTAAATATCATCTGATTAAATATTAGATTAACTGTTAATTCAAACATATTATTAAATACTGGATTCAATTTTAGATTAAATATTTTATTAAATGTAAGATTACACATCACAGTAAACTGAAAATCTTTGGACTCTTGGTCAGACAAAACAAAACATTTGAACAAGCCACACTGGGGTTTAGGAAATGAAGGTTTATTTATTTGAAAAAATGTTCTTAATTTTCTGACATTTTATAAAACCAGTGATTAATCAGATCATAAAGAAAATAATCTCTAGATAAAATCTGTGTTTTTAAAGATTCTGGAATCAAACCTGGAACGTTCAGGTTACACAGTGGTCATGTTTATTACTACAGCAGACAGAAACAGTCCGTGTCAACATTAACGTGACTTAACGGACAGAACACTGATCTGTGATCAGATTTAGTACGGTGATTTAGCTATCGTCTGAACTTGTGTATTCACTCATCTGATCTCATATCAGATTTACTGCTGCTCTTTGATCTTTGATTAAGTTTTCTCTTGATGAAATCAAAACTCAATAAACAGTTCATTTGAGATTAAGGCTTTAACCCTCTCTGTTCTTTTTAATGTCGATTTTTCTTTTGATCTGTTTTTTTTTTAAATGTTTTTCTTTTTCATTTCATTTTAGGAATTTTCGTCTTTTCTTATGAGTTTAGATTTCCTGATTTATTATAAAGAAATGTGTATGTTTGTGTAAAAACCAGCAGAATTGATATTCAATATTTTCTCTCGGCTTCATGATTAAGATTGAATCTGCCACTAATGATTATTTTCATTATTGATTAATCTACTATTTTCTGAATGAACTGATTAATCGTTTAGTCCACAAAACATCATAAAACAGTGGAAAAATGTCCACCTAAATTTTATCTTTATGTTTTGTCCAAAACACAAAGAGAGTCAGTTTAATGAGAAAGAAAACAGAGAAAACTGAAAAACTGACCCTGGAGAAACTGGACAGAGGATTAGAGTTTGATTAATAAATGACTGAAATGATTAATTGATTATAAACATGGTTACAGATTACTTTTCTGTTGGTCTCCAACCCATTTAGCTCTAATCCAAACAGTTTAACTCATCTTAATTGATAAACCCTTGAACGAGGACATTAAAGTCACGAGTTTAACACAAAGTCAGTTTGTGTTACAGGTCGTTTTATTTATTCCAGAAAATCTAAAATCTAAAACCAACCCTGATCTGTTTTTCTTAAAACTTCCAGAGAAATGTAGATTATTAATCGCGTTGTTACTTAAAAGTAAAATAGAGTTTAAAAACAGAAAAGTGAAGAGAAATCTGATCAGATTTTCAGTCGAGTTTTTTAACCCTCTCCAACTGAAATCAGAGCTGATCAGAGATCAGATTCACAAGATTCAAACGGTTTCTTTGTTTCACTTAAAACAAACAAGCAGAAAAAATCAAACTCTTTAATTGACTGAAAAAGTTTAAATAAATAAAATAAAGTTTATTTTCAGCAGAAACTCACCGAGCAGCACCGCGAGCTGAAGCCCCAACATGCTGCTGATCTCCGATGCTCCAAAAACAACTAGAATAAACAAGGAGAAGAAGAACTAGGTTTCTTCTAAGACTAGAAGAAACTTCCGGACTCTAAAAACTTCCGGACATCAGAAACTCGAAAACCGGCAGACCCTCTCAATCCTCTGCACCTCTAGATCTGCACAGACGTTTGGACCCTCAAGACCCCGCAGACCTCCTCAGACCTCCACAGACTCCGCCTCCTCAGATTCACCGGCAACTACACGTAAGGGGGAAACATCCGGGCTCCCTTTCAAAATAAAGCTAGCTGTCGATCAGCCACTTTTAACTAGAGACCATCGTGTGATGGGATCAACGTGTTGACGTTCAGACCCAGTAGTCATTACTACCTTGTTACGTGAGTCCTCAGTAGTCATTACTACATTGTTACTCTAATTAAGTGAGTACTCAGTAGTCATTACTACCTTGTTACATGTGTACTCAGTGGTTATTACTACATTACCTCCAGGATTCTCAGCGGTCATTACTACATCATGACATGGTTACTCCCTACTCATGGGTCAGACCACACCCATCTATGAAAGATTCTCACCGTAGACGCTATCAAGGGGACAAAATCTGTCCACAGACAGACGGACATCAGCCAAATTACTGAAAACCGCCTTTTTGGTAGTTCCCGCTACAGTAGGTGTCCCCAGGAGCACTTTTTCCTATGATGGCACACACACACACACGCACACACACACACGGACTCACAAAGTGAAAACAATACCACCACCGCTTTAGCAGCTGGTACAAATATGTATTTGCAAATGTGCAACGACAAATCAGTCGAAATATGCAGGGAACTTAATGGTCCGTGCAATACAAACGACATTTCAAAAAATGTAAAATTCCGCTCTAAGAAATGGGTTAGGGATGAGAAATCATGTTCAAGCATCCACCACTGGGTAGAAATAATAGGAAAAATCCAAACTGTAGAGCAAATGTCATTTCAGTTAAACAGGGAAATTTAACGACAGATTAAAGAAGTGCTTTTATTATGAAAAACAAAACTTGCTCTATTACATTATGAATGAATACGTAGTCTCGTGCACCCGCAGTCTGGTGCTTTTATTTTGAAAGAAACTGACCTGATCCTGTCTGATTTTCTCTGACTGACTTTACTTTCTTTCTCCCTCTCTCCCTCTCTTTGTCTCTCTCTCTCTCTCTCTCTCTCTCGCTCTCTCTTCCCCATGCTCAATAGAATTGTATGGCCAAAAGTATATGGACACCTCTCCACAGGTTTTAGTGTTCTTCTGTGTTTCTTGGTTTAAGTCTTTTGATTTAAATGAAGACAAATCTTCATGTTAAAGTACACAAATAAATTTTAGTGTACTTCCATCTTGTTTCCACAGTTTGTGTTTGTCCCTTTCCTGTTCGTGGTTTCCTGAGTTTGTTATGGAAGAAGGTGACTGCTCTGACCTTGATCTCGTCCTACGTCCAGCTCCAGATCTGATCAGCAGCATAAGTGTTTGGACCTCAGTGATTTTCTGGACCTCAGTGAATGCAGCTTGTTCAACATCTGGAAAAAAGACTGGTGGCTGTTAGAGTAGCAGGTTTATGAACATGGTGTCACAGTCACAAGTTACACTATGGTCAGCTGTCCACAAAACTTTTGGCCACGATTTTATATATATCAGTTTTATATCACTCAATTGTCTGTATTCATTCAACGCAGCTCAGAGCTTCCATTGGAAAACTGCAGTTTTAACGTTGAAACGAGCTCAGACAATAAGGCCGCACGTTAATCTGTCCACGTACTTTTGGCCACATTTCGTTGAGTACTGAAACACTTACATGTTAATGTGTTAGATACATAGTCAGATACACTGTCAGTAAACAGTAAAATCGCAGTAACTGTTATTTCTCAGAACTCTGATTATAGTTTACAGTCAAAGTTACAGCCAGCAGTTCATTTACAGTTGATAGTTGAGTATTTATCATTTTGTAGTTGATTGTCAGATGTTACTCAGAAAAACCATAAAACCTCTGCAGATAAAACAACTCTATTTGTATAACCCGATTTTATATTGGGGGATTTTCCTTCGGTTGTACTAAAAGACTGTATGTGCACTCCCCGTCCTCCCCCTCAGGACTCTACAGACAAAAGACATTCCTGGCTGCCCCCCCAGTCCCAAACAGACACACACACCTCCTCCTTTGTTGTTGCAGGTGAGGTTTAGCTGTGGGGGGAGGAGATGTGTGTGTGTTAGGGAGGGGGGTTGGGTGTTTGGGAGTCCGACCCCCCACCTGAACATCTAAAGACTCATTCAGTGTGTGTGTGCCCCAGCGTATTGCGGGTAATGACTGTGAACGTGTGGCAGCCTGCAGAGACAACTTGTCAGCCAATGAGTTCCCAGATCATCTGTCTGGGACAAACATTAACAAGTGAATGGAAACAGCATTAACACACACATACACACAAACGCAAACAAAAAGTAATATTACAATAATAGAGCTCATCTCCTGCTGTCTAAACAATCATAAGAATTATAAACTTTATATACTGAACAAACAAACTGTTAATTCAACTCAAAGTGGTACCAATCAAGGATTTAATGTTTTTTATTTAAAGTCATGATGCTTAAATCTGACACACTGATACTGTTTTTATTAACGTAATCAGATATCAGCCATGATGTGACTGATCCTCATTAAACACAGTTTATTAGTGCTTAAAATGCTTAATCAGTTATCAGGTTGTTACATTTTTTCTGAGCCGTCCGATTATTAAAACAGTTTAAAATCGATCTGTGTCCACACTGACAGAGTCTCCAGGTGATTTAGTAGAGGGCTCTGTCCAAAGTCACACCCATAAACAATGTAAAGTCTACTCCTCTTCAAACTCTTTTCAAACAACAAAACTGCATCACAGAGGTGTCACTACTAATATGAAAGTGCAGCTGACTTGTTCTGATCAGTGTGATTACTAAACTGATTTAAAAGTGTAATATCAATATATCAATACCATGATCTTTGTAGAGCTGCAGATTCTGTAAAAAGTGATTTATTATGGTGAAGACTGACATAGTGAGATATGACAATCTGTAACCTGCTGAACTGTCACAGTGGAGCCAATGTTTATAAAATGCCATTAAATTAGACACATTATAAATATATATTTTCACTGGTGGAGGGTTTGAATTGGATCAGAAGCTGATTATTGTTGTCAATGTTGTGCAGAATAGTAGGACCCAGACTGATAAGTGAGCAGAGCTCTGAGTGGTTTGTTCTGATCACTCAAGTTTGATCAAACTGAGGAAAATGACAGCAGTTTCTTTTTCCATTTTTCCTTTGTTTAAATGTCTGCAGAAATTATTTTGTCTGACAGCTAAAGTTTCAGAGTTTGTCCTCCTCTGTCTGAGAAAATTCCTCTGAAACTGTCTTAAGTGTTTGGAGTGAGAGCATCCTCTGCTGGACAGAAACAGAACATCAGCTGCTGGCAGAAAAACAACAACAAACATTGAGAAACTGATTTGTATCATAGTGATCATTTTGAGCATATTGATCACATAACATCATATATCTGATTTCTGCTGCAGATGATTCATTAAGAAGAAAATGTTTTCATAAATCACAAACATTTGTTTCCACTGCTGACTCACAGTTCTACTGTTGCCACTGGGTTAAATTTCCAAAACTGGATATTTAGACTTGGTTCACTCAACTGAAGAAAGTATATAAATACAACAGCATCCGTTCCACATGCTGGTTTTAAAGTTTTTAAAATTTTTGAGTTGCTGTTTATAAAAATATAAAACCTTTTAAATTCTCAGCTCAGACATTAATAAGGGATTTCTGCGAGAAAATGAAAGGGGTATAGGGTATAATTGAAACACTCAAATTATTAAAGTTAGATTATTTAAACACTGAAATTAATTTTAGGTGAAAAAATTAATGACAGTGTGATTCAACAAATGTCTTTTATAATATTTTATAATTTCATGATTGTGCAGTCATGCATTCATTCTGTGAAAACTAAAAAGCTACAGAGAAATTCAACATTTACCACATTGTTATGATGTAGGAAAATTTCTACACATCAGATATTTTGTTGTATACATGTCAAACACTTGAAAAACTGGCAAAAAGCAGACAAAAGCAGACAAAATTTGAGATATATGAAAACCAAAAAATCTCTTCAGATTTGTGAGTAAGTTTTGACATAAGAGAAAGAAAATAAAGCGAGATGGTAATTTAAATCGACAGCAACAAAAAAATATTTCTAAGTATATTGTACACTACTATTAATGAGGAGCAGTATTTCAATATGTTGTACTCTGCAGTATTTATGAAGTACAGCTGGTGTATCCTTCGGCCCGTTTGGAGATTTCCTGTCGAAGTGAATTGACTGTTTCCAACAACATGGAGACTTCAGCTGATTTCTCCTCTTTACTTCTGATCATCTGCTGGATCTTCTCCTCCAGACCTGACAACACAAAGATATACACTACATACACAGATAAAACAAAGATAGAAACCTTATATACTGTACTACTTCAAATAATACTGAGGATAATAGTGCAGTACTAGTGATGCTGCCAGTATTATTGCTGCTCCTCTCACTGCGTTTGTTGCCACACTAACTATCCTGACAATAAGTTAAAATACAACAAACAGCCTAAATCTACAAATTTAAGTAAAAGTACTACCTTGTATCTGTCTGAGTTTGTCCTCTACCAGTCTCTTCATGTTCTCCGCCTCCTCCATGATGTTTTTCAGCCGGTCTCCAACTTCACCCTGAACCGTTTGATTGGAGTTTTTCTGCTTTAAAACCTCAAACAGCTTAACCACATCGTCCAGCTCCTATTAGAGAGACATCGGAGAATAACACCGTGACATCACATCAAAAACACACTCTGATTAGTAGACAGGTGGCTGTGGTAACCATACTGCAATTACCTCACAGATGAAACTAATCAAACATCACCAACAACGCTGCTTAAGGAAGTTTTACCTTTAGTTAGCACTTCTTTGCTAGATATGATCAATATGTTTTTATTAACAGGCTATGTACCACAGTCCTTTAAAACAACTGTAATTAAACCTCTTCTTAAACAGCCTGCTGTTGATCCAGATGTTTTAGCCAGCTGTAGGCGCATATCTAACCGTCCCTTTCTCTTTAAGATCCTTAAGAAAGCAGTTGCCGACCAGTTGTGTGACTTTCTACATAACAGTTTATTTGAGGATTATCAGTCCGGATTTATAGAGCATCATAGCACAGAGACTGGACTGGTGAAAGTTACAAATGACCTTCCTATTGCATCGGACAAAGGGCTTGTCTTTGTAGTTGTCTTGTTAGATCTTAGTGATGCATTTGACACTATTGACCATCACATCCTGTTACAGACTCTGGAGCATTTAATTGGCATTAAAGGAACTGGTCTAAGCTGGTTTAAGTCCTCTTTATCAGATCAATTTCAGTTTGTGCACATTAATGATAAATCCTCCATATACTCAAAAGTTAATCGCAGAGTTCCATAAGGTTCTGTGCTTGGACTAGTTCTATTCACCTTATATAAGCTTCCTTAAGGCAATATTATTAGGAAACTCTCAATAAACTTCCATTGTTAAGGCAGATGATACCCAGTGGTACTTCAGTTAGCTAAACTTAAACGTATAGCTTAATGACATAAGACCTGGATGACCAGCATCTTTCTGCTGTTAAACTTAAGTTATTGTGCTTTGCCCCCAACACCTCAGAAACACATTATCTAATCATATAGTTACTCTAGATGGCTCTGCCCTGGTCTCCAGCACCCCTGTTAGGAATGTGGGAGTTCTCTTTGATCAGGATATGTCCTTTAACTTCCATTTAAAACAAACTTCAACGCTGCCTTTTTTCACCTACGTAACTTTGCAAAAATCAGGCACATCCTGTCTCAAAAAGAAGCAGAAAAACTACTCCGTGGTTTTGTTACTTCCAGGCTGGATCATTGTAATTCATTATAATCTGGTTGTCCCAACAAATCTCCAAATACTCTCCAGCTGATCCAGAATGCTGCAGCATTAGCACTGACGGGAACTAGGAGAAGAAATCACATTTCTATTGTGTTAGCATCACTGCATTGGTTCCCTGTAAAATCCAGAATAGAATTTAAAATCCTCCGCCTCAACAATAAAGCCCTTAACGGTCAGGCACCATCATATCTTAAAGAGCTCATAGTACCTATTACCCCACTGGAACACTGCTCCCAGAACTCAGGCTTGCTTGTGCTTCCTAGAGTCTCCAAAAGTAGAACGGGGGCAGTGCCTTCAGTCATCAGGCTCCTCTACTGTGGAACCATCTTCCAGTTTGGGTCCAGGTGGTAGACGCCCCCTCTCCATATTTAAGAGTAGCCTTAAACTTTTCTTTTTGATAAAGCTTATAGTTAGGTCTGCCTCAGGCTTGTCTTGAACCATCCCCTAGTTATGCTGCTGTAGGCCTAGATTGCCGAGGGACTTCCCATGATGCACCAAGCTCCCCTCTCTTCCTCTCCATGAATATGCATTCATATCCCATCAGTGCTGGCCTCTTCTCTCTCCTGTAGTTTTGTGTTTTCTCGTCTCTATCCTCTCTTCTCCTGTCACTTTCTGCAGCCAGTTGAGGCAGACCGTTTTTCCTTGCCACTATCACCGAGTGCTTGCTCATGGGGGAAAGCTGGATCTTTGTAAATGTATATAAACAGTACGGTCTGGATCTGCTCTATATGAAAAGTGCCCTTGGATAACCTCTGGCGTTATATGAAGAAAACTAAATTGAATTGAATACACACACTCACAAAACACTGGTTTTAGGCTTAAACACTGTAATACTTAGTGTAGGGCCACAATCTACATTACTTCTTATATGATTCCCTCTCTGTGTTTGTGGCTTTATTTAAAGCTGACTCTGAAGCCTTTCAGGCATGTTTTCTGTTCTGTTCAGTTGTCTTACTTAAAACCAACCCCTCTGTGTGAGTAGTTCTATTTAAAGTTTCTTGTCTGTGTCTGTAGTCTCACTGTTTCTGTGTCCGTAGTGTCTAAAGCTGACTCTGCAGCTTCACGGGCCTCTCTGGCCATCTCTCTGTTCTGTCCAGTTTTCTTCTTCAGAGCTTCGATCTCATTTTGTAGATCATCAGGTCGACGATTCATCAGTTTAGTCTCAGTGTTGTCCAGTTTGTCTTTAATCTGAAACATGACCGAAGAAAACAGTTAAACACATGAGCAATAACTGAACAGACAGATATTTATGATATTATCAATGTTTACATCTTGGATTAGGTCTTTGGTGATTTCTCCATCTCTGCTGGCCGTTTCCAGATCGTTGTTGGCTTTGTCCTGAGCTCTCTCTGCTTCATAAATGCCTCTGCTGATTTCTGTCACATCAGTGTCTGTTGTTCTCTCCCTAAACACAAGAAACAACAACAACACAGCTGGAAAATACAGAGATTTCTTAAGGGAGCAGAGGCCTGTACTAAGAAGCCAGTTCAACATACCCAGGATATCTTTTCGTTATCTGGCTTCACTGAGCCTAGCAACTGTAACCATGCTAAACGGTCACTTTAACGGTTAGTTAAAGTTACATGTTATAATTAAAAGGTTCATGTTTTAAATAAAGTTTTGTGTTTTAGTTCAACTTTCATATTTTAAAGTTTTGTATTTTTGTGAAAGTTCTTTTTTTTAATTAAAGTGTGTGTGTGTTCAGAAACCGACTTGAGTTCCCGAGCTTTCTGCAGCAGGTCCTGTGCAATCTTGGCCTGCCCTTCCAGGTTCTTCAGGTCATCCTGGAAGTGTGTAGCATTGGACAGCAGATTATTGATGTCACTGATCATTGATCGGATGTGAGCAGGTGTTTGTGGCAGCTGGATGTCCAGAACAGCTCGGGCCATTTTCTCTATGTCTTCTTGAGGAACCATCTCATCTGTCAGGTCGGAAACATGAATAATGTTGCTTCAGCTGTACAAGGGTTGTTGTTAAAGTATAAAACTGTCTTAACATGAACTATCTTCCATCATATTAACAGGTGTGTTAACCTGTTAAAAAAGTTTGCTGCATAAAGTTTAATTCATGATGAATCCTTGTGAGCAGTGTATGAGGGAGCACTTGTTTTTGATGACACTAACACTCTCCTGGGTGGCTGGAGTCAGCACTTTATATAAAAAAAGACTGGTTGTGTTGTGAAATGTCTGACTGACAGTATAACCAAGCAATTCAATTCAATATAATGTCATTAATAAATATGACCACAGGGTGGGCGGCCTCGACGAATTGGGTTGAGAGGGAGAAGGAGGATGGAGAGGGGGAGAGAGGAGAGAGCGGCCAGGAACAGCTGTCTATACTGTTGTATTCAAGCACTGTCAGACTTGTTTTTAGTAATGTAAACCGTATCTGACATGGACCTCAATAATAACTTAGTGTCTGAAAACCAAACAAATATGGATACCTCGCATTGGGCAAAACTGCTCACAAGTGACCATATAACTGCAGTGGAGTCCTGGAGGTGAGGACCAGGTTCCTACAGTATTACTTGTACACTGACCCATCAGGTAGACCTTGATTTGCTGGATGAGCTTCCTGGTTTTGTTCTTCTCTCCTGAGAAAAAGTCCACATTGTTGTTGATCCGGTCCTGCAGGTCTTTGGCCTGGTCTTTTGTGTCCTGAGCTCTCTGTCTGGCATCATTGATCTAACCCAGAATAAACAGTCATAACAGCATTTAATTTACATTGAAGCCATAAAATGTGTTAATGTTTGTGTTCGTACAGAGTTCCTAGACTATCGGTCCTGTTCATCTGTCCACAGAGGGTCATTTATATTATAATAAGGGGGTAAACTGGGGTGTATGAGGAGGGGAGGATCTCTCAGCTGCACGGACTTCATCACAGTTTAATTGTTTAGAGTTTCAGTTCAGTGCTGAGATCCATAAGGCACTAGATAAACTAAATTTTTCCTGCAAAAGGCATCCTACAAAATGATCACCCAGGAGGAGGATTTATTATAGGACTCTTGGATTACACTGATTTAGTTTGAGTTAGCTGTACCTAATAAACTGGACATTGAGTAGATATCTCAACCTGCCTTTGATAATGTTAACCAGTAGTTGTCTAAATCAGTGTGGTTGTAGAATTTGTCTCTAACAGAAATACCAACAGAGATAACAGTTTAAGTGTTACTGGTAGAATACAAACCTAAATGTGATGTGTGATATGATATTATAGAAACAGAGACTTAGCTGACCCTTAGTTTATAATGTTACTGTTGACTCAGTTTTCCTCTAAATAAGACTTTAAACTTGTTCAGTGGTGCTGATTCATTCTGGTCTCAGGATTAAAAATAAGATTAAAAGATGGTGTATCTGGACCCTCTGGTTGAAAACACATGAAGTGGACTAAACTAGTACCAACACCAGTCCCCCCCAGTCATCCCATTGTAAACCTGCCTTGTTCTTAGACTCCTCCAGTCTAGATGGGAACGTGATGAGTTGGTCCTTCGCTCTCTTGGCTGTTTCTGAAGCTTTCTTAGTGAAAGGAATGACTCCATCACAGTTTGGACCTCCACATTTCCTTTCTCCCAGATCCAGACCACACAGGGCTCCACCACATCCTGAACAGTCCTCCAAACCTGGTCCTCCACAGACCTGCATCAGACCACAATAAGCTGCTTAAAAGGCCACAAAGCCAGCCACTTACCTGACTGTAATTAATTACTTAAATATTATTAATCACCTGAACTTTAAGATTTAGATTCCAGTTTAGCGACGCTGCTGCACACATCTAGTCACAATAAGGAACAATTCTTCATTTAAATACAGCTGCTGCTTTATACACAGCCCTCTGATTGGTTCATGTGTCAGTCATGTGACTGAATGTTAATACTGATGTTCTGGTTGAGACAGGATTTATGACAGGGGAGACTTAAAATGTTATATAGGCTATCTGTGATCATCATGACAGCTTTTAGGTTTTAACCCCCACATTACTACATTATTTTTATATCAACATTTAGATTTATGCAGCCATTATATCAGTCTGCTGTTTATAAAATAGCTGATTAGACTGGATTCAAAACATTAATCAATAGTCAGAATACACAAAACAGGACGATAGTTTTCATTATTGGTCTGTCAGATATTTAGACAGTCGGCTGAAACATCTGATGTTATTTTAAGAATTTTCACATCCCACTTCCCAGTGTTGCGCCGCCATGTCCTCATGATACTTCAAGAGTTAAATCAGTAATATTCATATTGTAGACTAGAACTCTCATAGATTGTCTGCCGTCTAAGAGAACTATTTGTGATATAATCTGAATGTATTCAGAATCTCTGACTGATAAAAGCATGGATGTATTATAAGAACTGGACACCAGACTCAGACATGGATCCCACTCACTTGCATGAAAATTACTCGCCCTGGTGCATAGCTTAAAAAGGTTTTCTGACTTCTGGGTTTGTTTCACTGCACATGCTCATTAGTGTTTCCCGCCTGCACATATACTTTACATTGTGATGATGTCACAAAAAGAAAACTCACTTTTCTAGGCTCTGGGAAAGTTTTACAAACATATAACCACCAGGGATAAAAAAAAAAAAAAATCATAATAGAGAGAGTAAAGACCGACCTTTTTTTGTAGTTTGCGGTACCTTATCAACAGTTTTACAAACATCTCTTTTATAATGGAGGTCCATGGGGAAAATGCTTTTTGGGCTGCAAGGGATTTTTTTTGTTGCAACACCATGAGGGGCCAAAAAGGGAAGATTAGCTGCGAGATTTAGTGGTGGCACCATATCCGGTTATGGTAATACATCTATGGATAAAAGTGACAACTTTTCTAGTGTTATCAGAAAAAAACCTTTCATAGAGCAAAATTTGACTTATGATTTTAAAATCTCTCCAATTAAACAGAAAATTAAGAGTTTCTATAAAACATCATGATGTTAATCCAACATTTAAGACAATCAAAACGTCCAACACATGCAGCCGCCTTTATTGTGTAAGGCTATCGTTGTTTACATTTGTGTGACGTCAGAGCAAGTCGGGATCAAGTCAATCACTGGTGATCAAATCTGACGGTACATTTTGGTTGAGGTCATGTGAGAGTTCTGGTTGCAGTCAGGTGACTCCTCAGGTATAAACCATTGACATGCCGTCAGGACAAGCAAGGCAAGCAGTGCTTGACCAGTTAAAGCTACATTAGAACGATACTGAAGTGGAAGACAGATCTCTCCTGCCATTTCAGAACAGCATCCTGTGTCATAAAGAATCTGATATTGCCTGTTTGCATTCATCTTGTAATTTACTGCCTTTTTTGTGGTTTAGGCTATTGTCTCTGAAGGCTAGGTTGACTACAAGCCATTGCATCGATCATTTCTGTCATTTTCGTTGGCGTGGCCAGGTCCCATTGACAAAGGCTGGGGCTTGTCAAACAGAGGGGGGAGCAGCATTTTTTGGACATTTGCACACAAGTTTGATGTCAGCAAATAGCAGTAACATTAAAGTGATGTCTATCTCTCTGTCAGTCTGTCTGTCTCACTAACATTGCTGGACAGTGCGTTTCTTGGTCTATCTGTGTCCTGCTTACCAACCACTTCCAGGGCTGTGTTCTGTGACTTTGTGCCTGACCGAAGTGAGAGTAAAATAAAACTAATTATCATATTTGATAAACGCCATGGGGCAATGGTGTTTATAAACTGCAGTTTGGTGAAGATAGCCGCGTTGTACATGAAGATGCGATCAAATGCGCAGGCACAAAATGAAATGTTTATGATTACATTGTTTAGCCAAAGCTAATCACACAGCTGTATATTTTACTATTTTGAGACATAAAGCTGCAGCCATGGCCTATAAGCTTATGTTTACATTGTATAGCCAATACTAATTCTATAATATTGTGAGGACTGGACTAATTACCAGGCAGCAGAGCCAAAGGTCAGGGTTATTAGGGGTCCAAGCCTGAGGGGCTGGGGGGCTGGGTACTGCAGCATACACCATCAAAGTTATCAGAGTAAAATTTTCAGGGGAGGTATAGGATGGTGTACACATGTCAGACACCAAATATGACACGTCCACCAGCAGGTCAACAAGGTATGCGCGATTTGGCCAGTAACTCCCACATAGTGCATCGCACATTCAAAAAGCTTATGAGCACACATTCCCTGAATTTAGCTGAATTTCGTGATATAGGCCACGCCCATTTCCTCCGATAAGTTTTTTTTCGCAAAATTGTGAAATATGCGAAAACTATATTTCGAGCTCCTCTTAGGCTGTGAGTTTGATCTGCATAAGAATATGCACATACAATCTATGGATTCTCACGATCAAAAGTTAAAAGAGTTTTGATAAATGCAAAAATTATACAGGAATTACTTGTACTCATACAAATGAAGTGATGTTGTATCTTTCCATTGGTCTGTCCACTTAATATGAAACTTGGGCCAGTTGTTTGTTGTGCCACTCTGAGGTTTTGTACAAAATTTGGTACATATTGGCCACTATGTGGTGAAAATTGAAAAATTCGGAAACCTACTTTTTCAAACTCATTCTATTCAATAAATATTGTTTGTTTAAACCTCATTTTGTTCTGTATAGGTCTACATATTCTTAGACCAACAGATGGAGCAAACCGTTTTAATGAAGGAAGGACAGTAGTGGAAGCACTGGGATGTCAGGTGTGTGTCATGTGCAGCAATGGCAAATGGTTATATATGGCTCACAGGTCAGGTAGGAGGGCACTTTTGCTTAGGGTCCCAGGGAGGTCAGGACCAGCTCCGGTCTTACTAATCAACTTGGTCAACCTGGGTGACATCTTTTCCTTTCCGTTAATCAAGGTATAGGGTTCTCGTGCAAGATCTGCAGTAAATTTGTGAAATTTGAGACACTTTGAGCATATTGAAGCAGGAAAATACAGGATTCTGCTTTGTCACTGGAGTGTGTCATTCTCAGTCAGTTGTAAGTATTTTAAAGATTACCATAGACGTAATTTTTAGATAGCTTTCCTATGTACTGCACATTTAAAAGTCGCCACATGCCGCTGGTATGAACTCACCTTTCTGTTGAGGTCGATCACGCTGAGCTCTTTGATCTTCTTCTCCAGCGGCGCCATGTCTCCACTGCTGCTACACGTGCTCAGTTTGTGTTTGACTTTCTTTCTGGTGCCCATGCAGTCCTCTAAGGCTTTGTTGGCATTTCTTACTCTCTTATCATCCAATATGAATTCTTTATGAAGCTTCTGGATCTCATCCAGCAGCTCTACAATAGATGAGAAAGAAGTTAAAGAAGAAGAAGTGGATGTCATGAAGCAGCACAGTCTGTTCTTTGATAAAGTCAAAAATAAAAATTTTCTATTGGTTTCTGTTTAGTTGGTGCTGAATTCTGTGTCTGCTCTGGCCACAGATATAAATGCTTTTTAACATTAGAAACTTTCCTGTACCTGAGTCTTAACACAGAAAAGTTTCTATATGATCAGTTCAGGAGAATCAGATCTTACTCTTCTGGACGTTTTCAGACCTCTTTAATTTCTGCACACTTTATTGTCTGAGAGATTTAATTTAAAATTTCTTAAATGTAATTCTACACAGTCTTTGTCAGTTCTGAGGTCACGTGTCTCCTGTTTCTATGATTCTCCATTAGATTTCTGAAGAAAGGTAACTGGAGTCTATCTGTCATAAATTCAGCTGACTGGATATCAAGCAGCACTCAGACAGATTTCTCCTGATGAAGAGCAGGTAGGGTTGTAAAAGTAACTGTGAGAACTAACATGGCTAATGGGCTAATATCAGCCGTAAACAAAGTTATACATTTGCTGTTTGGATTCACCTGCAGTTATAAAACAAGAATATAAACAAACTACACATATCAGCCACGAAATTAAAACCAGTTACCGGTTTTAATAATTTGGCTGAATGGTGTATGTCTACTGTATATAACTATATTCACACTTTGTGTGAAGTGACAGGAAGGCTCAATCTCCATCTGGTGTTGATGTGATCTGTATCTGAATACATTATCTGGATAATTTTTATATCATTATTATTTTACATTTATACCTGGTATTAAAATGTGTTTATGTTACTTGGGCAGTTCAAGCTAACAGGAAGATGAAGAGTCAGGTGACCTTTCAACTTGTTGGTGGATGTTTTTCTTTAGAATGAGATCAACTGTACAGATATTATTTAGGCCAGACCATGATGTGGTTGGCTGTGGTCTGACTGATCTGATCTCAGTCTGATCCCAGTGTGTTCTGCTGTGAGTTTTGTTTTTTTTCTGATCCAGGTAACATATCTAGATCCAGATCACATCTTAATGTCAGGTGTAAATAAGGAAGAAAGTGAATGTGTCATATCTTCTGCCATAGAATTGAATTAGGGGTGAAACCCAGTCTGACTCCAGCATACATCAGGATATACTGTATATCCTGACATTTTCTTAGATATAAGATATGAGATATCCACACGCTGTATCAAGATATATAAAAGCTCTTAGATCACACAGTGTCTGATGAACAAAAACCTAACTCATGAAGCTGAGGCAACTCTCTGTAGATTATCACAACGGTGTGGAGACAGACATCTAAGTGAGGATATTAAACTGTTTCTAACCCTCTGATTTTTTCCAAGAGAACAGTGGACTCCATCATTGTGAAAATTCCCAATCCAACAGTACTCTTCTAGACCTGCAAGTCCTCCCAGACTCAAAGACTGAGCCTGGATCAGGAAGTGATTATGGGTTATACACGTCTGTACCTTCCAGGTCTTCTTCTTCACCATCTGGATCCCTGATTAGTTTCTCCTTCAAGCTGTTCAGCAGCTTCTTGAACTCAAGATGAATGTCGTCAATTTCATCGTTGAGGAGAGCAGATGGGTCGATCAGGATCATGTTCGGGTCAATGGCATCTTTCAACTTCCTATGAGATAGAAAACATTTTAAGATGTTTGATTATTGAGTTTAACATCATAGAGAGATAGAACTCAGACCTACTACAGCATTGAAAAAACAAAAGTTTACTCATTTAAAAATCTTCAGGAGTGAAACAATGACAAGACTGGCTCTTTGACTTTAAATTTAACATTAGAAGTAGAAAAAGACACAACAGACAACACTTTTTTTTATAAAGTATTAACTTGTCAGAACAGGAAAGAAGAACTTACCCAATCTTCACACACAGTTTTTCTACCTTCTCCATCTTCAGCAGGGAGAGCCCTGTCAGGTTTGTTAGGCTATCTAGCTTGGAGTGCATCTCCAGCATCTGTTGCTGGTGGCGACTGTTTTCGGGCTGCAGGTCATCACTGTGGCGAGGGATGAAGGTTCTCATCCTCTGGGCAGCTCGCTGGACGTCTGTGACATTTTCGGCCCAGAGGGCGGTGCAGGGATGGCACTCCTTACAGGCTGGGAATGCTGAGTTGTAGCCAGGGGCACACTCATCACAGAAGATACCGGTGACACCGGTTCGACAGATACATTCACCAGTTTCAGGGTCACATGATGGACGTTTGGTTCCCTCCAGATTACAGTCACAAGCTGAGAACAAGATGTGATGAATGAAAATAAAAACAACCAGGATCTCTCTCACAGAAAGAGTTAAATAAAATGTGTGTATGTGTTATCCCTCACAGATGCACTGCAGGTCTGGATTCCCAAAGTGATTTTCTCCACATTCATCACATTGTCTCCCTCCAAACTCAGGACGACACGGACACTGTCCCGTCACCTGAATACATCACGGTAATTATCTATTACTTTTTATAGTGTCTCTCTATTTAATGTCTTTATCTTTTATTGTGAAAAACTTTGAGACGTGTGATCTGGAAATGTGCATTATACATACATTTTGCCTTCTTACTTACACAGGGTCCAACTCAGCTGTTATCTCTTAAAGTTACACATTACAACACATTTTACTGCAATCTGAGCATGGAAACTTTCAATATGGTTCATGTGATTTTGTTTTGTAGTGTGAGGTAAATAACATACAGAATAACAGTGTCAGAGTAGAAACACTAAATAAAAAACAGACCCTTTGGTCATTTAGACCGGTAGGTGGAGGTCTTGCCTTGTTGCAGATGTTGGAGAAAGAGTTAACAGGATCGCAGCTGCAGGGCTGACATCCTGACGGTCCATCCAGGTTCCAGTATCCGTCTTCACATTCATCACAGAGGACTCCCACTACGCCCCTCCTGCAGGGACACTGTCCCATCCTTGGATCACAGAAACAGGGACTTCCCAGAGGACACTGAGTCACCTCCGTCCCCCTCCGGTCACATGAGCATTCTGGGAAATACACAATATATTATATTATATTATGTACACACACACACACACACACACACACACACACACACACACACACACACACACACACACACACACACACACATCTCGGCAGGGCTTAACCCAGACAGTTTTCAGCAGGGAGGAGAACTGCTGACCAGGACTGAGGATACTGATGGTAGAAGGAAAACTCTGAGAAACTCCTGAACCTGACTGACTCATCCTTTATAGAGGGGACAGAGCTGAAAGACTCGGAGGAAGACTCATTAATTTCAGATGTCATAGGTCACTTAGGTAGGTGAAAAGCTTCTCAGCGGCAATGTACCAGGTGTGGTTGGTCTAGTCAAAGATTCAGTTTGTGGTTTTAATGAACAGAATTTGAAGATGCAGTAGGGGTGTGAAGTGTGTCAGTACACTGGAGAATTATATATCCTATCAGACCTGGAAACACCTTAGGATCCTTCAGGATGAGTTAAAGGACGTAGCTAAGGAGAAGGCGATCTGGGCTACTTTTCTTACCCTGTTGCTACCTCAACCCAGCTCTGGATAAATGACCGAAAATGGCTGTAAGGACATTGTATTGTATCATTTTGTATAAAATGTGCTGCATGAATGAAGCTGTATTAATAATAATAACAATAACAATATTAATAATAATAATAATAATAATAATAATAATACTAATAACAATAATAATATTGTTATTATCATCATTAATATATTTTAAACTCTGATCTTAACCTTTTCAAACTCTTATCTGTACCTTTGCAGTCTTGGACCAGGGCATTGCCGTAATAACCAGGTTTGCAGTTTTGGCAGTGTGGTCCCATCGTGTTGTGGAGGCAGCGCAGGCATTCACCCGTCAGGCTGTCACAGGCATCGTGGTCCTCCGGGTTGATGTTGCTGTTGCAGTGACACTCCTCGCAGCTGGCACCTGGCAACGTCAGGTCGCCAAAGAAACCAGGGCTGCATCTGTCGCAACGTGGACCTGAGAAAAGGATTTTTAATTATTGTTGGGGCATATTCACTGTGTTCATGTGTTTAATGTAAATGTAGCAAAGGTTTATACACATAAATAAAACAATATCTTTCTCCCTTGTCTACTGCCCTCTCACGTCAATACTTGTGACACACCTGAGTCAAATGAAATGAGGAAGTGTTTATTCATGTCCCATAACGATCTTCAGCGTTGGTTTTGTCCAATATCAATGTTTGGTGAGCAGAATACCGACCCTACAAGAACCTGAACCCTGAACAGGAACTCACCTGAGTTTTTACAGTCAGGTAAACAGATGTCAGCTCCTACCTGTGTGCCCCTCCCTGCAGTTGCAGGTCAGACCAAGGGATTGTGGGTTCTGTTGGCAGGCAGTGGCGAAGAAACGTCCACTGTTCTGAATGTCTGGACACAAGCAGGGCTGACAGGGCTTTCTGGAGATAGGGTTGCCATAGTAACCCTCCATACACCTGCATCAGTAACACAGTTGTGTCATGAAAAACCAGAACATCTACAAGACTCTGCCTGTATGTACTGAAACATTTAACATCACAGAGTGTATAAAGAGTTCTGTTCATTCTTAGAGTAAAATATTCAGACGATCTGATCTGAAAGGATTCATAAACAAGTGAACTATGTCTGAAATTACATCTTCCAAACACATTTATAATTATGGAATTTGGAAGACACTTTTATCAAAAGTGAGTGAAGACACTAAAGCTTCAGTATAGTAGGAGACCCTGAAGTAGGTATTGTAGTAATAGTAGGCATGAGCCCCACACTATGGAACTCTCTGCCTACTGAACTCATATATATATATATATATATATATATATATATATATCTGAGTTTATATCTGAACTCATATATATATATATATATATATATATATCTGAGTTCAGTAGGCAGAGAGTTCCATAGTGTGGGGCTCAAATAGTGAAAGCGTGGTAGCCCTTTATCACACTCTGTGACCAGGGAGTAACCAGCAGAGCTCCATCTGTGGACTTCAATGATCGAGGGGGCACATACCAGGTCAATAAATCTGAGAGATACTTAGGTGCTAAGCCATTTAAGGCCTAAATCGGGAGGAATAAAATTTTAAAATCAATTCAAAATCTAACAGGGAGCCAATGTAGGGAAGCAAGCACAGGGGTGATTTGATCGTGTCTCTTTGTCCTGGTAATGAGTCGTGCAGCAGAGTTTTGTACCATCTGGAGATGTTGGAGGGAGCCCTGGCTGATACCGGAGTAAAGTGCATTGCAATAGTTAAATTGGGAAGAGATGAAAGCATGAACAACTGTCTGTAAATCATCAGTTGATAAAAAATAACCTAATTTTGTTCAAGACTGAACAACATTTTTGACTTGATCATTGAAACAGAGGTTGGTATCTGTCATGCCTCGTTCTGCCAATTAGGTCATGTTTTTTCCTTGAGTTTTTAGCTTGTGTACTATTTCCTGTTTTATTTTGATGTCAATAACTCTTCCCCCTCGTTCATAGATTCACAAATCCTGCCCTCCCGCCTTTGCGATTGTCTGCCTCGCCCTAATGTGTTGAGCCTGTGTCCAATTGTCCCCCCTCCCAGTGTATTCAGTCCTTGTGTTCCCCTCCTTCTGTGCCAGTCCATCTTTGTTCCTCTTCACAAGCGCTCCAGCTTTTTCCTTGTGTTAGTGTTTAGTGTGTTAGTTTGAATAGTCTCGACCATGTCTTTTGCCAAGCCCTTTTGTAATCGTTTGCCTGTTTTATCTGCCTTCCTGTCTACTAACCTGTTCTCAAGTAAAGACTGATTTTTTGTGAAAGCCTGAACTTTATCCTGAGTCGTATTTTTGAGTCCTGTTGTTTTGTGGTACCAGTGTTTCATAAATAAATATTAATATTAATATTATTCAAATATTATCCCTAAATTCCTATCAGTCTGCTTATATTATCTGAGAGACCACCAACATTAGCACCACCAGAGCAGATGGAATTCGGAGGACTGAACAGAATGACCTCAGACTTATTACATTTAAGGAAATTTTGGGACATCCATGATTTAACATCAGAGAGGGAAGTTGTGAGATCAGCTAGGCTGCATGATCAGTGGATTTTAACAGCATTTATAAATGAGTGTAGTCAGCATAAAAATGATAAAGTACATTGTGACTTTGAATAGGCTGGCCAAGAGGCAGCATGTGTATGGAAAACTAGGAGGACCAAGAACAGAGCTCTGAGGGACACCACATCTCAGCTGAGCAGTGGACGAAGCAGAGTTTCCCAGTGTGACAAAAAAAGATCTATTGGAAAGGTGTGAGCTTAGTAAACTAAGAGCCGTGCCCTTAATTCCTACTCATGTCTCTAAGCAATGAAGGAAGATTCAGTGATTAACTGTATCAAAGGCAGCACTTAAATCTAAAAGAAGTCAAATTGAGCAGTCACCTCTGTACAGTTAGTGATAGGTCATTATTAACTTTAACAAGTGCTGTTTCTGTACTAAGAAGTGCCCTGAAACCAGAGTGGAAACTGTTCAAAAACACTATTATTGTTAATAAAATATATAAGTTGACATTAAATTATTTTCTCCAGAACCTCATATAAAAAAGACAGTTTGAAGATTGGTCTGTAGTTAGTTAAGGAAAGGGTTTCCAAATTACGTTTATTTAGCAATGGTAAATGCAAAATGGTAAACGGACAGCACTTTTATAGCGCTTTTCTAGTCTTAATCGACCACTCAAAGCACTTTACACTACATGCCACATTCACCAATTCACACACATTCATACATTGCATTCACTCACTCTCTCTCTCTCACACACACACACACACACACACACACACACACACACACACACACACACACTGCACTGCCATCAGGGCAATTGGTGGTTCAGTATCTTGCCAAGGACACTTCGACATGTGGAGTGGAGGAGCCAGGGTTTGAACCACCAACCTTCTGGTTAGTGGACGACCAGCCCTACATCCTGAGACACAGCATGTTTATAACTGTCTGGAAAGGAACCAAAGACCAGTGAATTGTTAAAAATTTGTAATAAGAAAAAAAAAAAGGGACAAATGGTGGAAAATATGTCCTTGCGCAGCTTAGTGAGAATGGTGTCTAGGATGAGACTGGGTAAAAGAGGCAGAATTAACATGAGGAATGGAAAAAAAATGCAAGGATCAGCCTGATTTGGGACCTGATATTCTCCACCTTAACAACAAGACAAGCTAGAAGTTTTTCGGAAAGATCAAGTTCAGGTTCAGGAGAAGAAGTGGAGGGACCACTAATAACATTATTAATTACTTTAAAAAAAACTTTAAGATTGTGGTTATTTCTAGATATCAAACCAGAAAAGTATACCGATCTTGCATCCTTGACTGCTGTCCGATACATTAGACTTGTTGACTTTCCATTATAATTCATACTTGCTGCAGAGTCTTTTAAGGGCTCAAATGTGATTGTTCAGCCACGGGTGGTTATTTGGTTTTTGTTTTCTAGTTTTAAATAGGGCAATTGGGTCAACGATGGATGTGCACGATCATTAAATGAATTTAACAGCGCATTTCGATCGAGAGGAAAAATAATGGAATCAGAGGATGATGAATTGAAAGCACCATAGAATTGGCTGCAGAACCAGTGATGAGGATGCGAGAGCATGTTGTAGGGTAGGGAGTAGGAGTAGAGAGCTGTAGTAGAACTTTGAAAACAATGGCTTTATGGTCAGTTACAAGCATATCCACCAAATTAAGGCACTCAAGACAAAACCAGATGAGTGTACCAGGTCTAACGTGTGACCTTTAGAATGTGTGGCCCGTTTAACAGATTGAATAAGGTTAAAAGAGTCTATAAGATCTTAAAAAATAGAGGTTTGGGAATGGGAAGGACAACATACACATAAGCACTAAGCAGTAAATCTGTTCAGTACGAAAAATTACAAGGAGATCAGTTGAAGTGCACCGAAAGTGCACAATAAGTGCTAATTAGGCAAGTTAGGGTGTTATAGATGTTAGTAGAGGAGGTGCTCTTGGAAGAATCTTGCACTTGAATTATAGTGTGAAATCCTTGAATCATAGTGTTGAACTATTAGAAGTTGAACTATTAGATGTCTGAAAATTTCAAGCATGTACCATGAATAGTTCAAAAGAAATGTACTATGGAACTCAAATTTTTTAGCAACACTCATTTATAAGGGCCAAAACCCCTTTTAAAAGCCTCTATATCAAAGAAATAATTTTAAAAAAAAAAAGGGTACAAGCTGAAAGTTTTGCACACTAGTTGTTAGGTACAATGATGTTATTTACATAAAGTATAAAGCAAATCCAAGATGGTCAGTCAGGAGGTCTCTGTTGATTTCACATAGAATGACCCCACTGGGATCACACGATGGTGATGGTTGATGTGAATGTTAACTGAAGATTTTATGCACTGCTTCAGCCAGCATGTGATTGGCTGATTGGATAATTGCATGAATAAGCAAGTGTACAGATGTTCCTAATAAAGTGGTCAGTGAGTGTATATACCCTGTCACATGGTGGTCCAGTGTTGTTTGTTTATAGATATACGTAACCTGTCACAGTGTTGTCCGGTGGTGTGCTCTCTGCAGTTCAAGCACTCTCCGGACTCTTCATCGCACACCTCTGACAGTCCGTTACATTCACAGGGTTGACATAAAGGGAAACCCCAGAATCCCATCTGACAGTGATCGCAGCGTCGCCCCGTCACCTCTGAACGACACGCACACTGACCTCTGATCTGATCACACAGCTCCGACACTGAACCCCGAAGGTCACACTCACATGCTGCAAATAACACAGCAGAGGAAAATTCATCATGGACTGATTTTCATGAATGTGCCCAAAAAATTATAGAAGCTTCAGAAAGGTTTCCTTTTGTAGGATTTTCTTTATCCACTTCATCTTGTTGTACAATTTAACAAGTGTTTTTAAGATTCTGAATGTGAGAGTTTCTTACATTTGCAGCCATTGGGTCCAAAGCCAAACGTCAGTGGTGCACAGGTATCACAGCAACGGCCAATCACGTTGGGTTTACATTCACAGAACCCACCCAGTTTACTACAGGACGGTCCAAGAGAGCCAACGACGTTACACTTGCAAGCTGATAAAAAGGTAAAACACAGAGATAAACTCACAACATACAATGTTTGGAATAGAGCGAGAGGTTCGGAAAAACATCAAAAGCAATGAAAAGAAATGTAAAAGTGACACAAGAAAGTTGTTTTGTGTCCAGTTCAGTCACTTCCACGCAACTTCTCTCAAGGTGTTGAATTATGTATGAAGGGCTGTGTTGTGGGTTGTGAACTACTTACGAACAGCTCCATTGTGGATTCGTGCTGACATGCTCTTGATGAGTCCTTCACAGAGTTTCGGTAGTGACTCCTGAGGGTCAAGATCGGTAGCCAATCCAATGCAGCGAAAGTGGCGGAAAGATTCAAGATCACTCTGAGAGCAGAAGTTCTGAACAGATTCGATGCTGGGAATCAGACCCATCTAAAAAGCATAATAATTCAATAATTCAATACATAAAACTTGATGAACCATGTAAAAATCTTCTCAGAATGTGATCTTCATTAGACAGACACTCAGTTGAGACAAGCATCCTTACACTTTTGTGTTTTTGGATTTAAAGAGCTCATCAAAAGGACTCAAGCCTCTAAACTCTTTGTACACACCATGTGGAGAAAAACAAACACTGATACACTTGCTGTCACTAGTTACTGATGCTGAGCTGTGATTGCACTGTTGGTGTCAGGGGGAGGAGTTTAGTGAACAACCATCAGAATGAGTTTTATCAGAGCATATGAGGATTTCCTCACCGAGTCGATCAGGATGTAGGATCCATCAGATCCGGGCTGTTTGTTAAAGACGACGTCCATAAAATACCGACCTCCTGCGTTCAGACACACCGCAGAGTCCAGAATACCTCCTCTAGAGACAAACAAACAACAGTAAACAGACAAACAAAAGACAGTAGTAAACAATAAAAATAAAGAATCATAAATCATAATAAATCTAAGATTATTTCTGCGTCTTTAAGAGTATCTATGTCACACCTGAACACTCATGTGACTTTTATGCAGTTAAATAGATGTCGTCTCACCTGGAGTTTCCAGAAAGAATTAGAGTTTCACTTCCTGTTGGGTCGCTGCTGCAGCCGCCTTCACCCGGCGACAGCATGATGATGCTGACTGAAGCCAGCCAATCAGATGGAGACTGCAGAGGAAGATTACATTAAGTTAAAATACAATTGTTAAAATACGGGAAGAAAAAGAAAGAAATACTTAAATTTAAATTCTGGCATTCATTGTACATTTTCTATCGTAAGAGTTAAAATTGAATGTTTTCATGTTTTTTCCTTTCAGGTGAAATTATCTTTTGTAACAGAGTTTACAGTTTAAAGAGAAAGAATGATTAATAATTTTAGTCATTTAATAATATCTGAAAAGCTGCTCTGGCCTGTAAAAACTTCCTCAGCCAGTGTTAGCTTAGCAGTTAACATTCAGAACCATGACCTGAGCTAGAACTAGAACGAAAAACTAGAATGTGTGGACCCTGATGGTTCTCCTCACCTCCGGCTCGTAGCGAATCACCAGCTGGTAATCCATAGATGATGGCAGGTTGTCCACAGTGAACCGAAGACCCGCCCCCTCCAACACTCTGACCAATCCCAGGCCCGTCCAGGTGATTGGCTGATCAGGTGTCCTCTGACGGGGAATAATCTGGAGGGCATGACCAGGGTCCAGAGGGATGCTGGTCTGCTTCAAGTCCCAAAAAAAACAACAGTGGATTAACTCAGGACTGAGTAGGATGATCTGATTGGCTGAAAGGACAGACTGGGGCCTCCTTCACTGGTCAAAACAGAGTGTGACATGAAATGAGTCAGACATCTCACCTGTCCCTGTCTCCTGCGGCGGGTGAGTCGACGAGTCCTCCGAACCAGTACAACTCGTCCATTAGTGAGTTTAAAGTCAAAACCCTGCTCTCTGAAGTACTGCTCACACTGTGGTAAAACCACTGGATTCCACTGAAAATATATACAAATCCTACGTGTAAAATACACATTATTACTGTTAGTATAGAGTGTCTGATTGTCGCATGTACTCATCAGAGTTACACACCAGAGAAGAAGATGATGGAGTATTAGTAGAAGGAGAGCTTCCTCTGTGCAGCGGGGCGGCAAGCTCTGCCTCGTAGAGGAAGTAGTCCAGTTGAGGTAGGAAGTATCCAGGGGCGGGGTCAGAGCATTGCTGACCAATCATGTTTGGTAAACAGTGACACTGTCCGTCCTCTGGAGTACACCTGAAGAGACAGGAAGACATCTCTACAGAGTTTTGTTGGACTGATTCATTTGATGCATTCAACAAACTAACTGATCAGAAATCTGTTACAGCTATTCGTAAGGTCTGAAGTGATGAAGTATAACTGTTCTGGTAGAGGTAATCACTTCAGGCAAACAAAGCGGGCAGAGAACAGGCAAATGATACCAGGAGCAGGCTGTGGTCTGGATCAGATAGTCCAGAAACAGGAACAAAGGCTGGAACACTAAGACTGGATAGTACAAAACAATCTGACAAATGACTGGGGAAAGAGGGCTGGTATATATGCTACAGGGCTGAAGGGGAAATGGGAACAGGTGTGTGAGTGGGCAGGGAAGGTCAGGTGATGGGGAATGGTGGGAACACAGGGGTTACTGCAGGGCAGGTGGGAGTGGCAGGATCTGGAATGACAGGAGAGTTAAGGCTTGGACATGTAACATTCCTGGTATACCAATATTCACTTTGTCTCTTATTCACTGGTACTGAAGTTCAAATGATGGACAAATTCAAGTGTGCATTGACTTTTACTATTCAAGCACGATTTATTACTTTATTTGGTACATTATCAAACTATAGCGTCACTTTATAGTTTGTGATCGCTCTGATCAATAGTTATTTCATTCCTGCCTCAGAAACATGACATCACGTCCTTTTTTCGGTGCAGAGTGCAGGTAAATTTTGTCGTGACACGAAGTGACAAAATCATGTGTTCACTGTTTATTTGAAGTCAGTCCAACAGAAAACCTCCATGGTCAGAGATTTGTGTGTTGACTGAATTTTACAGAAACTATTTATTAACTGTTGGTTTACTGGTTTTAACTGGTGTAGTTGACTTTATCCTGGTTTTTTCATCTCACATCACAAGTTCAAACTGGGTTTCTGTTAACACCTGTTAGTTGCCAAGGTAACTCAGGATATGACTGACATTAGTGTCATCCTTAATGTCAATAATTCTTGGTTCAGACTTTTCTGTCCAATCAGAAGAAACATAAACAAGTCAAACAGCTGATTTACTAGCTTCTTGACTCATAAACCATCATGAAGCCTCAGTGTGTGTTCAGTTCTGTGTAATAAGTGAAACTAAATGCATAAAAAATAATTATAATATATAATTATTGTCAAAAACATTTATGCAAATTTTTAAGTTGTTTGCTTATTTTGTCCTTGTTTTCATTTGTTGAATTCTGTCCCTTTTATCTCAATCTTTCTTCATTTCTTCTTCCTGTGAATCACTTTGTAACTTCTGTTTGAAACAGGATATATAAATAAAAAGGTTCTTTTTTTGGCTCAGTAAAGACAACATCCATTTTCTTTTGATAAACTTTTATCAAAGGAATTTTGATATTAATCTATGATTCAGGCAGGATAAAGCAAACTTATTTGACCTTCATAATGAGCTATTCTTCATCATTTCACACATATACTCACTGTTAAATTAAAACAGATTAAGACTGTTTATGAATAATATTTTGAAAACAGAATAAAATCTGAGGAAACATACGTGGTGCTGTGAGCTCCTCCGATATCACAGTTGCAGGGTGAACATCTGAACACAGAGTTTCCCAAACCCCAGAAACCTGCCTGAACACAACACAGACAGAAAGAAATCAGTTTTGTAAGTTTAATGTTCTATTTAGCATTTAAAGACAAAAAATGATAAGAAGGGTTTATAACCTAACATTGTTTAGCTCAGAAAATATAGGATAATTTTGAGTCAGTTATCACAGTATCACGACAACACGACAGCGACCACTATAGTTGGGCCTTAGCATCTCATACTTTCCCATTAACATACTTTAAAACGGATTTAACCATTTCATTGAAATCTGCGGTCTTGGAGTGTATCAGACTAGTCCAGTGGAAGAAGTTCCATTATTGTTCTATTCCAATCAGAGACTGTTGGAGCCTTACAAGAGATACACTGAAGTCATATATTTTTCTTTGCTAAGAAACGAAAACATACCCATTGAATTATATAAAATACCTGGTAAAAATTCAGGGTTATTAATGATTGGAGTAGGAGTGCCTTAATTTTATTAACTTTTATTGGGTTATTGCAACAATCTTGAACTGATTTTAGGTTTTCTAAAAAGAGCAGATTTTAAAGGGGACATTTAGACATTCAGGCTTCAATATAAAGCCAAACTGAGGAAGTGTTATTGAGAACCAATTCAGTTATATACAGTAAGAAAAAGTAATTTAATCCTTTGGAATTATCTGCATGTCTTTGTAAATTGTTCTTAAAATATGGTCAGATCTTCATCTCAGTTACAATAATGAAAAAACATAATGTTGTAATACTATTTTAACTAACACAACACAAATCATTGTATTGTTCTTGTCCATATTGAAAACATCATTCAAACATTCACAGTGTTGGCTAATGACATCAACAAAAGCTAAGTGGAGCCAGGAGGTATCAAACCTGGAGTCCAGTCAATTAAACCAAACTGGAGGTGTGGGTTAGAGCTGTTTTGACTTGTAAAAAACACTCAAATATTTCAAGTTTGCTATATACAAGATGCATCTCCTGATGTAAAGCATCACCAAAAAGATCTCAGAAGACTTAGGATGAAGAACTGTTGATTTGCATGAAGTTGTAAAAGGTTACAAAGTCATCTGAAGGGGTTTAGACATTCATCAGTCCACACTCAGACAAACTGTCAATAAATAGAGATTATTTACTTTTCCTCGAAGTGGGCACTCAGCTAAGATGATTCCAAAGGCACACACGCCCACAGTAACATCTAAAGGCTTGAAGGTGCTATATATATATATGTTTTTTTTGCTATCGCTACATAACCAGCATTAGCATTAACAGCTGTGTACTTACCAGTCTAGAAGAAACGTTGAGCATCAAACCTCATTCTTTTACTTGCCAAGAGCTGTCTCCAACGGTTGTAGAAACGCCAATGTTAACTCTGGATTTGCTTCTATTTCTATCACTTCTTTTCTTCTACTGAAATGTGCATGCTAACCAGCATGCCTCGGCCTATCTCGTAATACCACTTTGCGATAATGAGCCACCGTAGCATACCGTCTGCCGTCAGCTCAACATGAGAGGATGAAGAAGTAGTGAGTAAAGGAATGAGGTTTAAGGCTGAACTCGCAACATTTCCTTAATGCTAACATTGGCTATGTAGGAATAGCAAAAACTTACACATAGCACCTTTAATGGAATCATTGGAACTGGTTAACATCTATGTTCATGAGTCTACCAAATATAAATCATGGTGCATGGCTGCAGGGAGTAAAAAGGGAGCAGTATACCAACATGAAAACATCATCCCAAAGGTGAAGTACAGTAGAAGGAACATCATGACTTGGGGCTGCTTTGCTGCCTCTTGATCTGAATGAATGAATGGATGAACTTTATCTAGGTATCTCACATGTTAATGTCAGGGTGGCTGTCACCAGCTGCAGCTCAGTAAAAGTTGTGCGATGCACCAGGACAATCACCCTACTCATCAAAGTAAATCTACTACAGAATGACTTTAAACAAAGAAAATCCACCTTCTGAAGTGGCTCAGTCAGAGGCCAGATTTTAACCCAGTAGAGGTGCTGTGGAATGAGCTCAGAGAGCCAGACATCCTAAGAATATGTCTGAGCTGAAGCAGCTCTGTGAGAAGAATGGTCCAACATTACTCCTGAACGTTGTGTAGGTCTGATCCACAACTACTGAAAGAGCTTGCTTGAGGTTATTGCTGCCAAAGAAGGTTGACCAGTTATTAAATCCAAGGGTTCACTTACGTTTGCCACCAGCACTGTGTATGTTTAAAGGGTGTGTTCAATAAAGAAATGAAACATTGCAATTGTTTGTGTATTATTTGCTTAAGCATATTGTCTTTGTCTATACATGTAACTTAGATGAAGATCGGGTCAAATTTTATGACCAGTTAATGAAGAAAATCAGGTCATTCCAAAAGGTTCACTGACTTTTTCTTGCCACAGTATTGCAAAAGGGCACTTAATTTATTATTTTTTTAGGTCTGCAAAATCCAGCACTCCCACATCACTCGGGAGTTGTAAGGTAAACATCTTTATGAAAGGTCTTCATTTACACTAAATAAAAGAGCTAAACCATCCATTTATCTCTTTAATGATTCTATGGTTAAATAAAATGGGAATAATTCTCACTGGGTAAAGCAAACAAGGGAGAATGTTCATTTTCAGAAGTAAAAGTTTGCCTCACTGGGATATCAGGAGAAAGTTCCAATGCTTAAGATGTTTCTGTTTGATTTTATCAAATAAAGGACTGAAATTGGCTTTGAACATTTGGTTGAACTCATGTGTATTCCCTTTCCTTTCAGATGAAAAGAAAAGGGAATAGAAGAACTAGCATAGCATCAAATTTGGAAAAAATAATTAGTATCTAGAGAAAGCATGAAATTGAGTGATGTTTTGTATCAAGTGGTAAACTGATACATCAGGGTTAAACATAAATAATAAAATGTCATCAGCATATAAAATAATTTTATGAGATTTCTGGCCAACAACAAGTCCAGATATTAAAGGCTCACCTCAGCTAACGACAAAACTGCCAGAGCAAATAACAGTGGACACCCTGGGGTGTTTATCTAACCATAAGCCCTAACCCTTTCAGAACCTGAAAGTTTCCCAGTTTAACCCTATTGGTTATGACTGCTGCCATCAGATGATTATAAAGGACCTTCACCCATCTGATGAAATAATTGCCTTAAACCAAATTGCTCCCGCGTAAAGAACAGATAGGGCCATTTGACATGGTCAAAGGCATAATCCACATGTAAATAGACCACGAGACCAAAATATGACTTTTTAATAAAAACCTGGTTATTTTCTTCACCTATAGGCTATAAAATGTTCCTGCTATTCAGTTTATCACCAATGTGATCAGAGTTCATTCATGTTGTATGAAGACGGATGATCTAGGTCAACATTAAAACTCGAAACACTTAGATGTGTTCTGCTTTAATCGGTTTGTGCTGGCTGATATAACCACAGAAAAAAAAATATTATTATAGTTTTAGACATCGGATAACTCCTGGTTTATACAGAACTTTAGATCAGATCCTGTTTGTCCACAGATCAAATCATTCATTCAAATCAGATCCTGTAGACATTTCTCTGTTGAAGTTTTCAAAATTCTTTAAACAAACTTTCACTTGTTGGTCTTTAACGTTGTCTGACTTGGTCATGTCATTCTCCTGTAGGTGTTTGCCATCTGTGTGATTTCTACAGTTTTTTGTTTTTGTTTTGTTTTCAGTTTTTGTTTTCTCCTCTCTTTTGTTCTGTTTTCTGTGCTTTAAAGCTTTTTATGAATACAACAGAGTTGTAAAGTGTGTTGTAGTTTTCTGCAGCAGCCATCAGAGGTCACTAAAAAGATATATTCTATTTTACAGTCTGCTCCTTTAAGAAGAAACCTACCAGACATTGATCACACAGCGGACCACTCGCCAAACGGTCACATTCACAACTTCCTGTCAGCTGATCACATGACCCGATACTTCCCAAAACATGACACCTGCACACTGAAATATACAACACATACACAAACACACGTGGAAACCATCAGACGGACATTATGAACAAACCAGCCTGAATGTTTCCATAAAAAGAATTAAAGCAGCAGAATCATATCATACAAACTAACATGAGACATGAACCTTATCATGAAGAAGACATGAAGGCTTATCTGCTTCACTACTGTTTCTTTATGAAAACCTTTAATAAATAAAATAAAGTTAATTTGTCACCCTGACAGCCGGCTGGGTCGCCTTGTCTCAGATTGAAGAAGCCATGTTTGCAACGATCGCAGCGTTGACCCTCCACATTTTTTTTACAGACACATTGACCGCTTAGAGCATCACAAAGACCGCCGCCATGAGATCCGGCCAAGTCACAGTCACAAGCTGAAATACAGGAAGCAGCTGTTACATCATCATGACATCCTCACATCAGATTACATCATCACAGTGAAACACAGGAAAACGTCAGACATGTACTTAACTATGAATCTGTTTTGACCTTACTATGACTGTCGCTACAGTCTAAATGGGATGACTCAACCCAAAAAGGTTGTGAGGAACAAAAAAAATCCAGCAGCAGACATCAGGACAGCAGTAGTTACTGACATTAAAAAGTCACATCTACCCTGTAAAATTTTGAACATGCACACAATTTAGACAGTAATCCTCAGCACATACTGTATGTCCCCTTTCAGAGCAGCTCATGAAGTGTTCAAACTTCTGGTTTAGTGCTCTCACATCCCTGTTGGAACTGGAAACTCCTGTCCTGCATAGACACGGGAGATGGTATGAACCACCTTCGTCCTGCCTTTCACAGCAGATAAAAAGCTGAGAATGATCCTTCTTTACCGTTAAGTGTGAGCCACATAAGTACATTATGCCCTGACTGAACACAAGTTGAGCAATTTCTCCTGCTCTGTCTGTGAAACCTCCAGCAACTGGTTAATTGACTGGGAATTACTTTCATTAAAGAAGTAGGGTTAGGCTAAAGAGACACTAATTTTTCAGTCACAATATGAAGTAACTTTAACATGTGTAAAACCAGAGGCATGATATTGTATTCAATAATTAAATTATACAGGTGTTTGATTGATTTCAAATGTGTTTACTAGACAAAAGTGCATTGTGTTTTCACTCTGAAATGTAAATGTTTTGAAAAATCAGATGATCTTCATTCTTCAGTGCCTGTTGGTGAATTTGTTTGGTTCTCTTTTTTATTTCTTGCCAATAGTTAAAGTCATCTGCTATGTTTTTAATAATTTTGTTTGTCATCCCACATGTAGAACTGTGACATTATATTTTCACTCTGATCAATACTCTGTCCAATGACAACATTAGAACTACAAGAAAAACAGTGACTATGTACTCAGTAACACAAAGAAAACATTTATGGATATGTTTCTCAGGTGTAGGTCTTAATTAATGTGGATCTTATATTTGTAATTTTTTGATCTAAAAAAAGTAATAGAAAAATAAGTCAAATGTGTAAAATCATGAATACACACACATACAGTATAAAGAACGAATAAATGAAAGCAGTTGAAGCGTACGTATGCAGGCGTGTGGGTCATCGATTGCTCTCTGTGGATCCTGATACAGAAAAGGTCGACATTGTTCACACTGAGGTCCAGTCCTGTCATTACGGCAGTCTTCACACACGCCACCACTCACACCACCTGTCGCTTCAAAACGAGCTGCGTCGAAGTGACACGAGTCTGAGTGACCGTGACAGTTACATCCTATGACACACAAAATACCAGGACACTGTTACAAGCTGAAAATAAGATATAACACAATACAGATTAAGAAAATTGACACTATTCCAACCAGAAAACAAGATGAATTTATTCTTAAAAAACAAGAAATGAAACAGATAAAGGTCATCATGTCTAAAACGGCTGATAAAAAATACTAAAAACTAAAATTTTATATATTTTATATTAATTCTGCAGTATAGTGTTGCCAGTCTGTCTCAATAGAGTAAAAATAAATATGTTAAATGTAAAGAAAAATACTACAGGCCTAAATGAAATTCAAAATACAAAATGAAAATATTTTACCAAAACATGTTTGAGTGATTCAGTCCTCATCTGAGACTCAATGCTTTGAAAAATAAAAAATATTTAATATAATAAATAAAAAGCTATTTGGTACAAGTTGTGGGTAAAATAAAACTGAATTAAGAATAAATCCTGTCAAACAACAAATGACATATTGTTCACTGATTAACCACAGGTTGAAATGGGATGCTGCCTGGTCCACGTTTTCAATCAACTGAAAGAGGAAAAGATTAATTTAATATAATTCAATTTACTCCTGCACATGTCAGATGTGTCTTCTCCTCCAGGCCTCCAGGGGGAGTCATGGTGAAAGTCCTGACATCTCTCACAGTTCTCTCCGGTCGTGTTGTGCTGACAAACACAACGACCATGAACCTGAAGAGCAGAAAAAAATCTTTATCTGCAGAAATCATCTGAAAGCTCAGTTGTAGTTTGGTTAGTTTGTTTAAACAGTTACAGTTTGATATGATCAGTCTTCATCTTTTCTTCTTCATTCATCTGCACTGTTCCAACAAAGGTGGAAGTTTTTTGTTAATCTGAGAAAAGACATCTCACAATGATTCTGAGATGTCTCTAATGATACTGATTTTCTCAACAGGAGCAAAATAACTGTTTTGAGGAAATGTGCCCAAAGACCAGATTCAACATTTTGGAGATTCCATACAGTGCATTCAGAAAGTATTCAGACCCCTTCACTGTTTTCCCGATTTGACATGTTGCAGCCTGATGCTAAATTCATTTAAATTAGTTTTTTCCCTCATCAATTTACAATCGATACCCCAAAATGACAAAGCCAGAACAAAATTTTAGAAATTTCTGCAAATTTATTAAAAAGGAAAAACTGAAATATCACATTGACATAAATATTCAGACCCTTTACTTAACCTTTGCTATGACACTTTAAATTTAGCTCCGGTGTCTCCCATTTCTCTTAATCACCTTTGAGATGTTCCACACCTTGATTGGATTCCACCTATGGTAAATACACTTGATTGGACATGATTTGGAAAGGCATGCACATGTCTATATAAGGTATCACATCTGACAATGCATATCAGAGAAAAAACTAAGCCATGAAGTTGAAGAAACTGCCTGCAGAGCTCAGAGACAGGATTGTGTCGAGGCACAGATCTGGGGAATGCTACAGAAAAATTTTGCTGTATTGAATGTTCCCAAGAGCACAGTGGCCTGGATAATTTTTCCATGGAAGAAGTTTGGAACAACCAGGACTCCTCCTTGAGGTGGCCACACAGCCAAACTGAGCAACTGGGGAAGAAGGCCCTTGGAAAGAGAGATGACCAAGAACCCAATGGTCCCTCTGGCTGAGCTCCAGAGATCCTGTGTGGAGATAGGAGAGTCTTCTAGAAGGACAACCATTACAGAATGGCCGGACAAAACCCTCTCCTCAGTGAAAGATACATGAAAGCTGCTTGGAGTTTGTAAAAAAGCACCTAAATGACTCTCAGACTGTGAGGAATTCTGTGCTCTGACAAAACAAAAATGGAACTGTTTGGCCTCAATTCTAAGCATCATGTCTGGAGGAAAGCAGGTCCCACTCATCACCCGCCCAATACCATCCCAATGGTGAAGCATGGTGGGGGCAGCATCATGGTTTTTTGGGGTATTTTTCAGTGGCAGGGATGGGGAGACTGGTCAGGGTTGTGGGAAAGCTGAACGGATATCCTGAATGAAAACCTGGTCCAGAGCGTTCAGGACCAGGGGTCGACCAATTATCAGTCTGGCCTTTTATTTGTGGTCTTGAGAAATGTCCTGTCCCCAGCACTATCTGATTAGTTACACATCACGAGAAATATCGTATCAACACTGAAGGCTACAGGCACAGCAACCACACAGAAATGCGTTTGCAGACTGGAGCAGCTCCGGTGAGCGAGAGGAGCCTTAAGGCAGCAGATGTTGCTGAACTTTAAATAAACACCACAATCTTCTGAACAGGTTAATTTGATAAACCAAGACACACCGAGCAAGAGAGAGCTCGAGAGTGAGTGGGAGAGGGAGAAGCCATCGCTAATTGCTAAGCTAAAATAAGTAACAGATCTGAATAGTGTGTAAACAACACCATGATTAGTGAGAAAGTTGCTTAAAAAAGGAGAGCGCTATGAGTGCTTCATCAGAACTAGTGTAGGTTTAGATTTACAGCAGATAATAAGCTGTTCTAATGAAGAAAATCGCTAAATTAGCTGGGTTGAGGTAGAGCAGCAAAAAATGCTACCAGTAACACAGAAACACTGGCGACCGGAAATTAGACAATCATCGCAGCATATCAGCACATGAATGGCCACTCGCTTCTGTTACTTAAAAGAAATTTTACTCAAGTAGTAAGATTACTTGTATAAAAATTTACTCAGATAAAAGTAGAAAGTTAATCAGTTTAAATTTACTCTGAGTTATATGGTGATAATAATAATGATATATGATAAAACTATTACATTAAAGAACATCTTTATGCTGCCAGCCGTATATTCAATGTTATTTTTCCCAGGTGAAAACTGCACCGAAAGCAACCAATAAATTCCAACCAGGCACTTTCCAGCCTGCGCATACCACTGATAATTACAAATATACAGTCACCTAGCTAAACTAGTGCAGTCTAATACAACAGTCCTGCATTAAATCCTCCTTCATTAAGGTTCTAATGTTGAGTTTTTATTAATATTGTTCTAGAGAGTTGTTGATTCAACTGTCTGATCATTTTTGAGGATTTAGTGTGTGGTGTTGTTGAACTGTATTGCATTATACAGACAGTTGTTTCTAATAGCATGCCTTCATTGGTATAAGTGGAGTGGACAAAATAATGGAAACACCAGGACACGAAGGCAGGTGTCAATAGACTATATGTACCAGTAGTTTCGTGTCAGAGTTTGTGTTATTCTTAATTTTGACATCAAGATTTTCATTTTTACTGAAAATGCATATCAGTTCCAATTATCAGTTATTGATTTCCTTGATTACTAATAATCATTATCGGAATTGGCCCTGAAAAAAGCATATCGGTAGACCCACACTAGGGACCTCAGACTGGGCCAAAGGTTCACCTTCACCTAGCACGTTACTAGTTATGATCAATCTGTCTTTATTAACAAGCTATGTACCACATTCCTTTAATGTAGCTGTAATTAAACCTCTACTTAAAACGCCCACTCTTGATTCAGGTGTTTTAGCCAACTATAGACCTATATCTAACTTTCCCTTTCTCTCTAAGATCCTTGAGGAAGCTGTCGCCAACCAGTTGTGAAACTTTTCTACATAACAATAGTTTAATTGAGGATTTTCAGTGAGTATTTAGGGTGTATCACAGCACAGAGACAGCACTGGTCAGGGTTACAAATAACCTTTTAACAAAGAACTCATCTCTGTACTTGTCATGTTAGATTTTAGTGACAGTATTGACAATCGCATCCTTTTACAGAGTAAACTTCCGTTGTTAAGGCAGATGATACCCAATTGTACTTCAATGAAACCTGATGAAACCACTCAGTTAGCTAAACTTCAAGCTTGCCTTAAGGACTTAAAGACCTGGATGACCATCAACTTTCTGCTGTTAAACTCAGACAAAACTGAATTTATCGTACTCGGTTCCAAACGCATCAGAAAAACATCTAATTATATAGCTATTTTAAATGGCATTGCCCTGGCCTCCAGCACCACCGTTAAGAATCTTGGAGTTCTCTTAAGCCTACTCTTGGAGTAGGCTTAAAACCTTTCTTTTTGATAAAGCTTATAGTCAGGTCTGCCTCAGGCTTGTCTTGAACCATCCCCTAGTTATGCCGCTGTAGGCCTAGACTGCTCAGGGACTTGTCAACGTAGGAGTGGCTTAGGGAAAACTGTGAATGTCTTTGAGCAGCCCAGCCAGAGCCCTGACTTGAACCATGGCAGAAAATCCCCAAATCCAGGTGTGCAGAGCTTGTCACATCATTACCGAGAAAACTTGAGGCTTTAATCGCTGCCTAAGGTGCTTCAACTAAATACTGAATAAAGTGTCTGAATAGATATATCAATGTGATATTTCGGTTTTTTCCTTTTAAATAAATTTGCAAAACTGTTTTTGCTTTCTCATTAAGGGGTATTGAATGTAGATTGATGAGGGGGAAAATAAATGAAACGATTTTAGCATAAGGCTGCAACGTGACAAAATGTGAAAAAAAGTGAAGGGGTCTGAATACTGTCTGAATGCACTGAACACTACAGATTTCACAGGTTTGGGACTCAGTGTTCAATCTAAATTTATTATTTATGTTTTCACATCTTGGTTTTCTGTTTTGTTTTTTTTTCCGGCCAAGCATTGAAGCAGGAGCTGTTAGGGTTCACCCCAGGAGAGAACAGCCACATAATTAGTGTCTGACACCCCTGGTTAAAAATGTACTCAAACTATTTTTAATTAAACATTTAAATTAAATATTGAATGTCAGTAAGTCAGTCTGTATTAACCATGTTATTTTGTACAGTCTTTGTTGCCTTTATACTGAATGACAAGTTTCTCCTTCAGTACATCGAACCTCTGCAGACAGCAGACTGACATGCTGATAAATCTGCAGTCAGAGAGCAGTGACGTCACACAAACTTTAATTAAATAACATGAAAATCTATCCTCAAAATCACTGAAATCGACACGAGGCTGCTACAGAACAAAACGCACCTCAGGGTACAGCACGGTCTGCTGGACTTATCTGTACCAGTCCAACTGATCAGAACCAGTACAGAACTAAATCAGTAACAGTCCTGGTGCGTACCATGCCGGTCTGGGTGAAGACATCCCCCCGTCCTCCGTCCACAGGTGTACACCGGCTGGCATGTCCATTACAGAAGCAGCTTCCTCGGACCACCATGTTGTAAAGAGCGTAGTAATATTTGTTCTGAGGGTTCCTGCGTCTTCGACTCAGCAGAGTGTCGCCGAGCGTGAAGAGACGAGTGAAGTTCACCCGAATATTAGTCAAAGTGATCAGATCTGAGAACGTCAGTTAAAAAACACATTCAAATGTTTAATATGTTCTTCTTTCTTGCTGATATCCATCCATCCATTAGCTTTAAGACTTATCCCTTGAGGGTCGTGGGGAGGCTGGAGCCAATCCCAGCTGACACTGAGTGAGAGACATACACCCTGCTCACAACATGCTCACATTCACACACAGTTGTCAATTAATCTGCCTATACAGAGGGAACCCATGGGGGAGAATGGGGAGAACACACATCTCCACACAACCAGGGTTCAAACCCAGAACCTTCTCATTATGAGGCAACAGTGCTAACTACTGCACCAGTGTGTCAACCTCTGTCTGATATAAACATGTTTAATATGTTCATCTTTATGTCTGTTATGTAAAAATGTTGCAGGTTAATGCACCTTGAGCTCTAAAATATGTAGGTTAAACTTTTGACTTGAACTTTTTAACGTACGTGAAAGATGGCCAACAGCCAATAAGATAGCAGGAATCTCCGATGTAAAACCTCACCTTGGATGTTTGGTGCGTACGGGTTTTGGATTTCAAAGATGGGATCCAGCGCTTTCAACACCAGCTAGCAGACGAATAGAAGAAACTTCTTCTGAATATAACTCAGATTTATAAACACAGAAAAACACGGCAACACCGTTTCTTGAATAGAAACTGTGTTTAAAACAAACTACTTCATTGTGTTGAGGTGTATGGTTAAATATGCAGAGATAAATTTATGTGTTATCATAGAGGCCCTAGATTGGGGGGCCTCAGAGGGTGCCTCACAGGCTGAAAATGGAGGTAACACTTTATGAATAAAACCATATGTTAGTGACGTGTCTTAGGAAGACGACTGCCTTATTTAAGAGTCGGTGTACAAGGCTGAGTTGGAGAGTGGTTCATTGGGTTTACACCCTCCCACAAACAGATCTGCAGATGCTTGTTTTGACGCTGTACTTCTTTGTAATAAACCTTTATATGCAATCAAGGCGGTGCCGGTAAAGTCTCCTTCATCCTCTTCACATCATCATCATCACCTAATAAACTACGGTGTCTTCAGTTATATCCTATATAACTGAACTGAATATACACTATAGGGGCAACCGTGGCTCAGGTGGTAGAGCATAAGAAGCGTAACTATTTGGACAGTGACAAAATTTCTGTAATTTTGCCATTGTACACAACCACAATGGGTTTGAATGAAATCCATCATGATGTGACTGAAGTGTACACTTCCAGCTCTAATTCTATACACATCGTCCCTCATTTTATTTATATTTATGTGTATATAGTGTACTGGTCACCTCTCCATCAGTGGACGGCTCTGATCCGGAGTATTTGCTTTCACAGACGATGTCGTCGATGCTGTCGGCCGGCTCATTGGACACTGAAGGGAAATGAAGCAAACAGTCTTCTGCAAAGTAACGAAAAACTTTCCAAGTTCGTCCAAAGTCCTTTGATCGCTCCACCAACATGGCTGCTGGACGGAAACTCTGCAGAATGCAAGAACAGTGAGTTAACCTCACATTTCTTTTTTATCAGATCACTTTGTCAATTTACAACGACGACCATTGTTATGAACTGACAACGACCATCAACCCTGTGGTGTGTTTTTTTTTTAAACTTTTTAAAATATAATTAACTGTTTTTCTGTCTCATGTAAAAAATTAGTGTATTGATTCAGTGTAATCATTATCAATTTACTGATCACTGTATATACATACTTTATACATATACAGTATATACACAATGTATATATATAGATATATATATATATATATGTTGTGTTATGTTATGTCGGTGTTTGTGTGGTGTTTTACCTTGAAGGTGAGGACGAGGTGACTGAACTGGAACACTGTCTCCAGATCTAACTGGACGCTGACCTGATGAATACCTTCAGATGACACAACAGGGAAGCAGAGTTACACAGGTGTCTTAGAAACACAAGTGAGTCAATAAACATATGAAATATATTTTATTGTATTACTAATTAATATTATGACTATAATATCACTTTAAACATGAACCCTTCAGTTCAGGTGAGTTGTCCTCTCTGATTTGACACCTGGTGTTTCACGTCCTGTTTGATTGGACAGTCTCTAGCTTCATGATGTTTTAAACTCACCATTCTCAGACTGCCACCACTTCATTTTTCTCTCGGGATCAAAGGTTGTGATGATGTTGTCAATGCGGTGGCTGTTTGGGTTGCTGTAGTGATTGTACGGCAGACGAGAGTCGCATGTGAAACATTTCTGCTCTTCCTGATGGATGAAAACATAATCAGCCAAATGGATCATTAATCAGCACCATCATCATCATCATCATTATCATCGTCATCAGTACTACAGCTTTTACGATCACCATCTCAGTCAATCAGTGTTAGTGATCATAAAATTAATCAGACTGTAAAGAAAATGTGTTCAACACAATTTTCTGTTGTAACAGTCTTCCACAATCAATTTTCACTTAATGATTACTGATCAGTGCAGAGGTCTGAATGATTCTTTCCGCTTTTCAGTAAACTAACACGGAATCAAGATAAGCTGATAAATCATCATCATCAAAAATACTGTAATAAATCAGAGGAATAAAGATGAGACTAAATTATATGTCAAAACAAATAATTTCTATAGCGGTGACAATATAAATCATAGAAATGTCAAGGAAAATATAGAAAATATACAAAAAAAAAAAACATAACATAATTTAAAATGAATACTGGGAATCGCTGCATTCACCCGACTGTTCACACATCTTATTGTGTAATGATAATGTCAATGTACCGTTAGGAAAAAATGTTTATTCTGTATGAAACAGAAAAAGTGTGTTTTTAATTAAACATTTGTGTGACATAGTAATGAAGAAATGTGAGATGGACTGAAAGAGGAAAAATGCAGTAATTAGGAGGAGAGGTGGAAATGAACCTCAGGGTGGAGAGAGCAGAGAGAAAAGAGTCAGATAATAAAGTGACAGATCAGAACATGTTTCAGTATGAAAGTCAGAGCATGAGCCAGAAACACATCAGTCAGTCAGAGTTCAGCTGCAGTGTATTCACATACACATTCACTGTGTGTTGGCTTATTTAGAGTGGCTTCAGAAAGTATTCAGACTCATTTTTTTGCACACATCTACGAATGTGTTGTAGATTTAATTGCAAATTGATAAAATTGCCATTTTTGACCATCAGTCTACACTCAATAACCCAAAACATCAACATTAAAACACGTTTTTAGAAATTTCTTCTCAGCAGCAGGGACAGGGAGACTGTCCAGACCTGAGGGAAGGATGAATGCAGCCAAATACAGAGAGGTCCTTGACGAAAACGTGCCCCAGAGTCCAGGCGACCTGAGACTGGGGCAACAATTCACCTTTCAGCACGAAAATGACCCAAAGCATAGAGCCAAGAAAACACTGGAGTGGCTTCAGGACGAGTCTCTTACTGTCCCTGAGTGGCCCAGCCAAAGCCCAAACTTAGACCCCATACAATATGTTTGAAGTTTGCAGTCGATAGATGCTTCCCGTCCAGTATGATGGAGATTGAGAGGATCTACCAGGAAGAATGGGATAAACTGCCCAAATCCAGGTGTGCTATGTTTGTAGAGACTCACCCAAGAAGACTGGAAGCTGCAACTGCTGCCAAAGGGGCTTCTACAAAGTACTGGATTAAGGGTAGGAATACCTTTTGAAATGAAAGACTCCAGTTTTTGATGTTTTTTTTTGTTTTTTTTTTCGTTTTTGTTTTTTTGTTGGTGGATGCTGAGGGTGCATGCAGCTGGCTGCAGTTGCTCCTGTTAATTTTCTAATTTTTCCACCTTTTTAGCTTTCTTCCTCTGTCATACTTATTTAAATGTTTACTAGTAACTTATTTAAGCTGCGCCCTCTCTAAACATTCTGGCAGAGAGAGATCTGGTTGGTTTTTTTAACGTGAAATGAAGCTGTTGTGAGTGTTATGTGTTTTCATTCAGCTAAGCTACCGTTGCACAGCAACTCCAGTGACACATTGTTTACACAAGGGACCAGCTGATAGTGCTGAATCCCGCTGGTATGGTGACCAGAACAACAGACATCCCTGCTGAAATAAGGAGGAGGACACACAAAGGATGCGAAGGAGGAAGAGAGCTGAGTCCAGACAACAGACTGATGGAGAAGAGGAGATATGAGCCGTATTTCCCATCTATCATCATGGACAATAAGTTGTTATGTGTTTCACAAAGACGTGGCTACAAGAAAGATACTCCGGATCCCATCGCTACCATTGACGGCTTCCAGACTGTTCGGGTGGACAGGAATAAATCTGAGAGCGGAAAGAAAAGTGGTGGCGGGCTTGCTGATGGTGGCATCCTGGTCACATTACCGTAAAGGAAACGTTTCTGCAGCCTGGACATTGAACTGTTTGCCATTGGCCTATGTCCATACTACCTACCCAGGGAGCTCTCACATGCTATCTTGGCATTTGTCTATACCCCCCCCCCCTTCTTGCAGGGACTCCAGAGTCTGGAGACTCCAGACTCTGCACCCCAGCGCTTCTTCATGATCTCTGGGGACTTCAGTCACATGACACAGGACACATTACTCTCTCCGCGTTTGAAATTTGTACATTTTTCGATTCACTTACTGTGTATTTACTATGATTACTGTTTTATAACAGTTTTTACTTTTATACTTATTTACTTTCTCTTTCCTAACTGAGTGTTGAGCAGTCAACAATCAATCAAGTTTTTCTGATTCTGATTAATACATTTGCTTTCACCTCGTCATTATGGGTTATTGAGTGTAGATGAATGGTCTAAAACGGCAACTGAATCCATTTACAATTAAATGTACAACACAAAGTGCAAAAAGTGAAGGGGTTTTAACACAACATATGTGTGTTTCTGTATCTGTGTGAATGTTTATCTGTGTGCATGTATACGTATATATACAGTCTGTATATGTGTGTGTGTTGACCTCCCCCAGAGGTTACACTGTGACCTCACACCTCCAGGTATCCGATGATGCAGTAGTTCTGAGGTCCATCCAGACCGCAGGTCGATGAGGCTGAGAGCTGAGCAGCTCGACCCACCATCAGGTCACCCAGCTGAGGGTTACAGGAGCTGCCGGGACACTGGTCCTGAATGTCCCGGGGGTCCTGGAAGTCTTGGAGCTGAGCCGCTGGTAGCAGAACTGCAGAGACAGAGATGGGTCAGAGAGATTTTAAATTTTAGTGTAAATCTCACACGTGTCAGTTCTTCATTTTGAAGAAATGTGTGCAAAATGTTGAAGCATACATTGAGGATATTTTTATCTGATATCAAAAACATCTGTGAGTCGGAATATTTCAGTCAGTGGAAACATCAGAGCACTTCAATGAGGAGCAACACATGCTGTATTATTATTATGTATGAGATTTTATATGAGATTAGATAAATGAGACAGTAATCTGACGGTGAACGATCTGAACTCACTGATGAAGATGAAGATCATTTTGAGCTGACAGATGTGAGAGACACCCGCTGACCTCTGGTGGACTCTGATAGATTCTGGTCTCTGTGGGACTCTGGACCTTGATGGATTCTGAAAGAAAAAAACAACATGTAAACATCAAACATAATAATTTATTGTCACTGTCTGTCACTGTCACTGATAGATCAGACAGTTACTGTCTGATCTATCGTCTGGTAGCTGATCTAAGGTCAGATCTGAACACAACTTTTATCTCCTCAAACAAACACAAACCTGAACACAAACATCAGCACACAAGCCTGACGTACAGTTACCCTAATACACCACTACATCACCTGTGTGTGTTACTGTGTGTGTGTGTGTGTTGTCGTGACTAATCTACAGTGAATGACAGGAATGTTTCCAGGCAGCTACATGAAACCACTTTAATCTGCACGCAAACCGTGCTTTTACATTCAAACACAAACTGAATCTTTATCAACACTGTTAGCATGTGGCTAACAGCGAACAGCCATCCTGACATTACAAGAGAAAACATGTTCACAGATCAGAAATATTTGTAGGTGGATTCACTTTGAAATGCAGTAGATTGATGATCACTCTGATTGGTTGTCTCTCTGCATGTCTCACTGTGTTAATGTGGTTTAATTATAGTTATAGAAAATCCTACATATATGAAAAATATTCAGATTTCTTCCAGAGGTTCAGTCCTATCAAAAAAACTGTTTCGATAAATACATCGAATCAGTGATCCACAGTCAGACTGTAACAGAATAAATACAACATGTATAACAAAGAGAGAATGTTTTGTAAGAAAACTGGATCAGCAGCCGAGCAAAGCAGGTAACCCCCCCAGACCCCAGACCACCAGTCCCCCTTTCCCTAGACCTCTAGCCCCCCAGACACCCAGAACCTCAGGATCACTCTGTGCAATTTACTTTGCACTAATCTGATTAGTAATTTGTAATTTGTTTCTGAATATGTATCACTAAATCATAATTAAAAGTGAAAGGATAAAAGTTTTAAGGCCACTCCTGATTTTTGAGCTTTTGCTTCGAGTATCTGTCTTTTAGGAAGTCCCTCTGTCAAATCTAGTTTTAATATCTTTATTATTTCAGTTAATGTTTACACAGTTCAATCTTCTAAAGGTGTTCAGATCATAAATTATATTTGCTTTTAATTAATTAACTGAACAAAACCAGACTTGGATTAGGACATATAAAACAGCAATTCTTGTTGGTATCTGTGGCTCTGGTTAAATATGAATCTGGATTATGTACTTTGTTGACCCTCTCCCCACTAATGATGAGCTTGACTGATGAATCTGCTCATACAGTAGTAAATTGTCAACCCTGAAGGGACTGATGAACTTTAAGGGGAATGTTTGGGCCTCAGCAGTAATTGTGGGGATTTACTAAACTTCAGTGTGTTTCTACAGGATCTCTGAGTACAAACTGTTCTGACGCCCTTCTTTAAAATAATACACACATTTCTCTAATGGTAATTACGGGCTGTACATAGCTCTCAGTGTGCAACAGCATTGTTATTGTCTGATTGCTGTAATGGAGAGAGAAAAAGTCTTTTGCCATTTTGCCATGTTTCATTGCCATTTCTGCTGTTTTTATTGCTGCTAAACCTCTGTATGCATTAGTGCATTTTCTGAGCCTGCCACTAGTGGGTGGCAGTTTTGGAATGTTTTTAAATTATAAACGGGTTTTAAGTATTCCACAGGTATAAAAGATGTTAGAACATTAAAAAAAGATGTTAGAACATTAAAAAACCTTTGATACGAGCCATTAATGTAAAAGCAAGACAGCTTCATCTCTTCCAGGGCTGCATTTAACTGCATATTTTAGGTGTTTTTAATGTTAATTGTCATTGTCGGTTCACTTGAACTCCACAACACATAAAAGTATTATCTGACCCTTTTTCTGACCACCACTAATGTATTGAAAGAAAAGCTTCAATTTCTGAATAGGGAGACGTTAGTCAACAATGCTAAAAATGTAAAGTAAGGATGAAGAATGACATTAATATGTTTAGCTCTGTACATATTAAATGGCACTATTTTCTAAACTTTAAGCAGCAATTTACATTGAGATAATTAAACTGATTAATTTTGTTAATCATTAACAATATTGTCTCATTTTAAACCAGAAACCTATCAAATGTTTTAAGTTACATGATCAAAACTTTAAAACATATCAAACATCAAAGTTCAGGGAATCCTAAACATCTGATGATACTTTTTGGTGTTTTATTGAGTAGTCTTTTGTTATGTCAATGCCACAGAATCAGAATTGCTCAGTGCTTTTGTTGCGTGGAAATGTGTTTATTTATTTATTTGTGTATTTGTTTATTTCTCTTTATTTCTCTCAAAGTATTACTAATTTTAGTAGCTCTCCTACACTTTGTTTTGAGGTGATGGTATGAAAGACACGATGCATTGCTCTGGTAGAATGTGCTTAACTATAATCCACAAAAAAATACAGAAACAACCCAAAATAAAAAGCAGTTTCATCAAGCACATTAAGCTAAAATTGTAGATACCATTTTTCATTAGAGACAATTTAAGAAGTTAAATGATTTTTCCAATGTGTTTCACTTTCAGACAGCATTAGGTGCTCCCATTGACTGTCTATATAATTATACATTTATAATAAACATGACTTGAAGTGAAAAAAACAAGATATTTTTCATAAATTTGTCATGGCTCCGACCAAGATAAACACTTGTGAGTGTTTAATGTACAGTAATTCCATTTACATGCATCTTCGTGTCTTTGGACTTAAAAACATTTTGATTGGGAATGTATAAATAGGCAGAAATGTACTAAATTGAAATGAGCCCTAAGTGAAGATGATGGAGTCCAATTTGATAAATTAAGTCAGCTGTTGTATGCAGCACAAAATCAATTTGAAATGATAAAATAAGAGAATATACTGATAGATACCCTAATATGATTTGTCAAATATCCATTCATCCATCGGCAAAAGCTGTTGAGTTTTAAAATGCTTGCAGAAAATACAATACAATCAGCATGACATCTAACTGCAATCAAACATTTCCTTTCAGTTTAGGAAACTATTTTTTGTTTGTTTTTTTGTTATATGTGATCATCACTAATGTAGTCTGAGACTTTTATCTCCATTTAAAAAAAGCTTTAAAAAATTCAACCCACAATGACAGGGAGTGAAAGTAAATGTCTTTTCTAGTAGTCATTCATGCACCACACCTAAAAGTTATTTTCACTTCTATCAATTTATACATTCTTGTAATAGTAATAATATTTTTTTTCCAAAGTTGACATTTCTTTCCATTGGTTTCCCTTCATTTACTTTTCAAAAAATGGCTATCAGGTTAGCATAATTTTGCTTTTACTGCCACCTTCACCTGCTGTCTTACCATGACACATGGCATAATATGACTACAACTGACAGATGGCTTGACAGTATGTAAACGAATGTATTGGGTGTAGGAGCTGCAGGTAAACTGACCGTTTCAGCGCTTTCTTTGTTGCAACTGTTGTAAACCCGTTGCAGATGCACATTAATAAATTATTTTTGCCTCACAGCTGATGAAATTAAACCCTCCAAACACTGAAATTAATGTAAAACACAGTGTGTTAAAAATGAGTGAATGTGAACCTACCTGCTTCTGCTGCCGCACAAAAAGAATGAACATATCTGGGCAGGTAACAGCACACCTGAGACAAACATAGCCTGAGGCTGTACCTGTCAATGAGAGAGGGAGAGAGAGAGAGCGAGAGAGAGAGGGTGAGTTAGGGTTAAATAAAAATAACAAAATACATAAAAATCAAAATAAAATCAAAATAGACAAAGATTTTAGGAGACCTGAAATAAAGTTACAGTGCAATAATAACCTGGAAGTTGCCCCAGATACAACAGAGGAAATAAAAGTGCATTGGAGAAGCCAATCAATCATAGGCACAGAAGAGAAGTAGATATTTTCATTTAGATTTGAAAGTGGCTAAAGTAGGCGCACATTTACCATGAACAAGAATTTTGCTCCATCTGTGTGCAGCATAGTAGCTAAAAGCAGCTTCGCCTTTCTCGGTTCTGGTTCAGATGAAATTTAAAAATAATAGTAATAATTGAAGCAGTGGGTGTTGAGCAGGATCATGGGGGATCCAGACTCTACAGCACCAGGGGCAGAAATACCTGCAGAAAACGACAGGAGGCGAAAGGAGAGACACGAGAAAGCACAAAACTACGGGAAAGAGAAGACGTCAAGTTCGTAACGGGAATTGACGCGACACGAACGCTTCCAGATGGAGAGGAAGCGGAGGAGAGAGGAGCTTGGTGCATAATGCGAAGTCACCAAGCCGTCTAGGACTATAGCAGCATAACTAGGGGATGGTTCAAGAAAAGCCGGAGCCAGCCCTAACTGTAGGCTTTATCAAAAAGGAAGATTGGACATCTATTTCCCGTCTGTCCATCCTGAAGAGTGATCCCTCCTCTGTTGATCTTCCTTAGATTTCTTCCATTTTTTACCCTTAAAGGGTTTTTTGGGGAGTTTTTCCTTGTCTGATTCGAGGGTCTTGGGTCAGAGTGGGTTGTAATGCTTTACAAATAGTTAGGCCTTTTAAGACAAATTGGTGATTTTGGACTGTATAAATAAAATTTGACCGGATTTGACATATACAGAGTCATTTCATTTATTTTATTATCTTTGTATCTGGCTTGTTTTATTGATTCTGTCTGATATTAAACTGTTGTCTGTTGATGTTCTTGTTGTTTGTGTGTGGAGAACAGAAAGACTAGAGACAACTCTGTGAAAGCTGACGAGGATCCAAATAAAGAATAACCAAGAAAAAGTCACAAATTCAGAAATATTTGTCTTTTAACTTTATTTTTAGTCCTGTTAGCAGCTTAATGGATGTTAATGTCAGTCAGTTCTCCACTTCAGACTGATATATCTCAAGAACTGTTGGATGGACTGTGATGAAATGTGGTGCAGATGTTCATGTTCCCCTCAGGATGAACAGTAATAACCTTGGCTATCCTCTCACTTTTCCTCTAGCGCCATAATCAGGTCACATTTTAATCTGTCTAACACTGTGGTTCATGACCAGATTCCTGAAAAACTAATGACATTCGCATCAGCCTGTTTCATCATAATCATCATCATCATCATTGACGTGCTTGCTTTCTGTTTCATTGCCATGGCAACTGGTGATGCTGATGTCGAGAGCTCCAGCAGTCATCTTCACACCTGGGTGGGGGGGTGTTTGTGTGTGTGTGTGTGTGTGTGTGTGTGTGTGTGTGTGTGTGTGTGTGTGTGTGTGTGCAGCTACACCTTAACCCTTTAAAATATGATTCACACATTAACACACACACACACACTGACCCGAGTAGACTGAGATCATCTTCAGAGCTCGAGGAGCTGTCATCAGCAGAGAAACGTTCCCCAGAGTTACAAACTCTGTCAGAAATCTATAAAACAGAGACACTATCATCTTCATCATCATCACCATCACCTTCTTCATCATTATCGTCAATAATTTAAACTGACTGTTAACATTTGTTATTGGATAGTCACACAGAAACACACTGAAATATTAAAATACAATAGAAAAACAGCAACAGCAGTGTCAAATGCATCACTTGTAAGAACACTAACAGTTTGAGTCTGTAGAGTTGTACAACAGAAATTCTACAGACAGATCAGCGATTTTCACTGAAGACTGAAGGTTTCTATGAGTTTGTTTTCTGGACAGAACTGAACACCAAGAATCTAGTCCTGTTAGCACCCTCTACAGTTAGTTAGTTAAGCTTTAATTAATAAGTAAATCTCACTGAGATCAAAATCTCTTGTACAAGAGAGACCAGAGAACAAAATACAGATATACAACGTCCCAACAAACCAGTACTGACATGTTTCTGCATGTGGTTGTTGCTGTCTCCACTTTCGAACTAACACTGGTCTGGTTGTGACAGTGGATTGAGCTACTAGAGGCTTTTCAATCATTTTTATGGATTTCAGTCAAACATTGTCACTACTGCTGCTACAGAAGACGGAAGATCATTAGCTCACAATGGACATGTCAAGATTTTAACTAAAAAATACATGAATTTAAATAAATTAGTCATTTTTAAACGGTTAATCCATCCATCCATTGTTGTGATGTCAATTTAATTATATCATTAGGAATTATTGTTATACACAGCCAGTGAGCACTTATAGAAATTCTAGTACTTATTGTCCCTGCTGGTTTTCCATCACACTTTCTTACTTTGATTGGTTTGATCATAAAACAAATATTTAAATTCTCTAAAAACATCTTAAATTTAACTGTGTGAATCTGCAGCAACCCTAAACATTAAACCCTGATGCTGAAAGGTTCAGTAGGAAAAGAAATATTATTCATGCAAAAAGTAAATAGAAGGGGGGTCAGTGCTGATCTCTGAGGGACACTTTTAACAGTCTGAACAGTCTATGAAAGAGATCTGATCAGAACCAATTAGAAGCTTAAAAATCGCCGACTATAAAAAACAGTTTATAGAACAAAATTTTATCATCAACAGTATCAAAAGCCTTGTGGATGCAGTGTTCAGCAAACAAATAACATACTGACAATTAGCTCTTGTTACAGCCTAATCTGTAGTGGAGCTAAAAATGTACATTAAAAAAGAAATTCTCCACATTTATGTGTCGTTTCTAAAGCAATCAGCCACATCTCATTGTCTTCCTCAGCAGATGGAGTCAATCAGTAAAAATATAATGTTAGTGATGAACAGTGCTGTCCTTTAGATTTTATTGACTCCATGATGTTTCCTGTAGCACCACCCTCAGGACAAATTTAACTTGTTTAGCTCCACTACTGTTCAGACTGAGAACAGAGAGATGATCAGGAGGTAGTTTGTTTAGATATAATAAATAATAATAAACATTATTGATATAGCACCTTTCAAAACAAAGTTACAAGGTGCTTTAATATAAAAACGGACAGTTAAAATACAAAAGAGTAATTTAAAATACGAGATAGAGATTACAGCCCTGATCTCCTCAGGCAGGTCATTTCGAAGTCCAGGAACCCTAACTGTAAATTCTCTGTCACCTTTGTGTATCAATCTGGACCTTGGCACAACAGCAAACAACGCATCCGTGGATCTCAGGGAGCAGGAGGGGACATAGGGCAATAAGAGATCTGATAAATAACTTGGGGCAAGACCTCCTATGGCTTTGACAATAATCAATACAATTTTTAAATCAATTCTAAAAGCAACATGTAGCCAGTGTAAGGAAGCCAGGATCACTGCAATGTGATCATGTTTCTTAGTCAGAGTTAAAATCCTTGATGCCGAGTTTTGGATGAGCTAGTGGCGGGGATTTTTATACCAATGCCAGAGAGCAAGGAATGACAATACTCTAATTGACTAGTAATGAAGGTGTGGATTTAAGGTTTTCAGATTTTTGATAGAAAGAAATGGTCTAATCCTTGAAATATTTCTGAGAAGATATTTCAAGCGTCTAACCAAAAACCCATTAAAAGAACCTATCGACCTCGGGATGAGGGAACTGGAAGTGCAAAAATGCTTACTCATTTTAGGACTAACTTATTTTTAGGACTCACTCCTGCAGAACTCTATTGAGCATGGTGGACTTCAATGACTCACATGATGGCAGGGTGGGTCAACAACTCTCTTGTCACCCTAACGCCCCAAGGTGTTAGCACCCATCCACACCTTGACCCATGTAATCCTAACGACTCACATGGTGACCAGGAGCGTCAACGACTCATGTGACCTCAGTAACTCACAAGTGTTGCTGATCTCACCAGAAGATAAGTACCCTGGACCTCCCCTCTAGTCAGTTAGAACTGAAGAAGCCTTTCGGATGAGAAGCGAAACGTCTTAAAGAACTTCAAGCAAGTCCGGTTGCCTTTGCATAGCATTTGACTGCCCTGACCTGCTCTGACTTGCCATGTGTGCAAACTACCTAGGACAAAAAACAAATTGCGTTCTGGCAACACAGTAACACAACGTGACTTGAATTAACTAGAACTGCACTTAGTAGAGCGCATACCTCCACCATGGCCAATGTCCGACAACACACACCAGACTTCAGAGAAAACATTCAAATTCATAGTAAATGGTCCAGACTTGCCCCTAAATTGAATGGGTTATTCCCTGGTCCATGCTCCATCCCACCAACCAAGTTTTTTGTATATTGTATCACTAGTTTTTGCGTAATCCTGCTGACAAATAAATAAAAAACAGACACGGGTGAAAACACAGCCTCCTTGGTGGAAGTAATAACTGTAATATGATTACTGTTTTTAATAATTGTAATCCCTTACACTACTTGTTACTGAGGAAAGTAATGATCTGTCTGTGGTCACCTTTCTGTGGTCACCTGTTTGTAGTGTACTATCTGTGGTTACCTGTCCGTAGTTTACTGTCTGTGGTGTCCAGTCTGTGTTCACCTGTCTGTCATTACTTGTCTGTACTGTACTGTCTGTGGTCACCTGTCTGTAATGACCTGTCTGTGGTCACCTGTCTGTAGTGACCTGTCTGTAGTGACTTGTCTGTGGTTTACTATCTGTAGTGAGCTGTCTGTTGTGTCCTGTCTGTGGTGTCCTGTCTGTGTTCACCTATCTGTGGTTACTTGTCTGTAGTGACCTGTCTGTAGTCACCTGTCTGTGGTTTACTATCTGTAGTGAGCTGTCTGTTGTGTCCTGTCTGTAGTCACCTGTCTGTGGTTTAGTATCTGTAGTGAGCTGTCTGTTGTGTCCTGTCTGTAGTCACCTGTCTGTGGTCACCTGTTTGTAGTGTCCTGTCTGTGGTGTCCAGTCTGTGTTCACCTATCTGTGGTTACTTGTCTGTACTGTACTGTACTGTCTGTAGTCACCTGTCTGTGGTTTACTATCTGTAGTGAGCTGTCTGTTGTGTCCTGTCTGTGGTCACCTGTTTGTAGTTTCCTGTCTGTTGTGTCCTGTCTGTAGTCACCTGTCTGTGGTTTACTATCTGTAGTGAGCTGTCTTTGGTGTCCTGTCTGTGTTCACCTATCTGTGGTTACTTGTCTGTACTGTACTGTCTGTAGTCACCTGTCTGTGGTTTACTATCTGCAGTGAGCTGTCTGTGGTGTCCTGTCTGTTGTGTCCTGTCTTTTGTGTCCTGTCTGTAGTCACCTGTCTGTGGTCACCTGTTTGTAGTTTACTGTCTGTGGTGTCCAGTCTGTGTTCACCTGTCTGTGGTTTACTATCTGTAGTGAGCTGTCTGTAGTGTCCTGTCTGTGGTGTCCTGTCTGTAGTCACCTGTCTGTGGTGTCCTGTCTGTGGTTACTTGTCTGTACTGTACTGTCTGTAGTCACCTGTCTGTGGTTTACTATCTGTAGTGAGCTGTCTGTAGTGTCCTGTCTGTGGTTTCCTGTCTGTAGTCACCTGTCTGTGGTTTACTATCTGTAGTGAGCTGTCTGTGGTTTCCTGTCTGTAGTCACCTGTCTGTGGTTTACTATCTGTAGTGAGCTGTCTGTGGTTTCCTGTCTGTAGTCACCTGTCTGTGGTTTACTATCTGTAGTGAGCTGTCTGTAGTGTCCTGTCTGTGGTTTCCTGTCTGTAGTCACCTGTCTGTGGTTTACTATCTGTAGTGAGCTGTCTGTGGTGTCCTGTCTGTAGTCACCTGTCTGTGGTTTACTATCTGTAGTGAGCTGTCTGTGGTGTCCTGTCTGTAGTCACCTGTCTTTGGTTTACTATCTGTAGTGAGCTGTCTGTAGTGTCCTGTCTGTGGTTTCCTGTCTGTAGTCACCTGTCTGTGGTTTACTATCTGTAGTGAGCTGTCTGTGGTGTCCTGTCTGTAGTCACCTGTCTGTGGTTTACTATCTGTAGTGAGCTGTCTGTGGTGTCCTGTCTGTGGTGTCCTGTCTGTAGTCAATTGTCTGTGGTTTACTATCTGTAGTGAGCTGTCTGTAGTGTCCTGTCTTTGGTTTCCTGTCTGTAGTCACCTGTCTTTGGTTTACTATCTGTAGTGAGCTGTCTGTGGTGTCCTGTCTGTGGTTTCCTGTCTGTAGTCACCTGTCTGTGGTTTACTATCTGTAGTGAGCTGTCTGTGGTTTACTATCTGTAGTGAGCTGTCTGTGGTGTCCTGTCTGTGGTGTCCTGTCTGTAGTCACCTGTCTTTGGTTTACTATCTGTAGTGAGCTGTCTGTGGTGTCCT